>NC_143015.1:133269616-133442116 GCF_055824585.1 Amblyomma mixtum
AGGGGCAGGTGGTTCTTTGAAGCATCAACTTCTTCCCACTCTCTTCCACCATGAATCTGTCTCGCGTACCTGGGCTGTTCCTCCTGTTCTTCATCTTCCTCGCGGACGCTGTCCTGAGCCGTCGCGCTGATTGGCCTGGCGTCAGGTGACGTCACCGTAGCGGCGGCCACTGGCGCCGCTGTCGCTGCTCCCGCCGCAGCGGGCGCTGCCGTGCCGGCCGCCGCTGCCTCGTTGCCGAAGCCGCTGTCGCTGCTGCCGTGCATGTGGCTTCCAGGGGGCGGCAGGCGCGGCGGCGGCAGCAGCGGGAACGGGCACGGTGACGTCATGGAGCGCCGCGGGGGCCTCAGTGCTCCGCTTCCCGCCACGGGGAGGTGCCGGTAGACGGGGTGGATGGTGGCGGGGGCGGTGGTGGTGGAGGGGGTGGCGGCGCATGACCCGCCGGTGGAGGAGATGCCTGTGGCGGAGGAGGCTGAGCGCCCAGGGGGGGAGGGTCGAGAGAGAAGTACGCCGTTTTAGCGTAGTCCAGAAGTACATTGTTTTGGGCTAGTTGGTTCGTAGCCATGTTTGAAACCGAAAGACGCAAATGGGACGAGAACAAAAAAAGGAACGTGAAGCAACACGACCAGCACCAAGCGTCCTGTGGGTTCACGTTCCTTTTTTGTCCTCGTCCCATTTGCGCCTTTCTGTTTCAAACATAGCGTAGTCTAAGCGTTACGGTGGCGATAGCCGTAGCCTGCCTGGCCTTAGACACGCCGCACATGGACTTCAATTATCATCGTAATCAGCCAAATGAAGTTCAGCGCGAAACGAACGTATCTCCGGGAAAGTAGACAAAGTTAAGCGTCGTTTATAATAGTCTAGAGGTACAGTGGCGGAACCCCGAGTCTAGCCATAAATACACTTGGACTGGGCCTAGCTTAATTACCATCGTAATAAGTCAGCTTAAGCCTACTGAAAACAAACGCACCTTAGCTCATAAAGCTATGGTAGGATACAACTTAAAAAAACAGCAGTTGCTAACACTGGGCCGCGGTCCGCGGCGTCCTGTCTTACTCCGCTGGCCAACCGCAACTGTAAACGAAACCAGCCTTTTAATGCTTGACTATATCAAACAATCCACGTGTGGAAATCCTAGAGCTCATATTTTTTTTCTTGTGATAAGCTTCTTGTTTACGTAACAAGAAACATTTAACCAGCGGACTACTTTTTCGTCGTGGAGGAATTCTGTGCGCGGAGGCTGAATGTGGGCGGAGCTTCACTGCAGACTTAAGTTGTATCCGACTATAGGTGTTGTTCAGCGTCACCATCATCATCATCATCAGCGTGACTACGCCCACTGCAGGACAAAATGCCTCTCCCATATCTCTTCAAATAACCCAGCCCTGTGCCGGCTGCGGCCACCCTATTCCCGCATACTTCCTAACCTTAGCCTAACCTTGATGTAAGCTCAAGTCCGGCATCGCAGATTTGCAAGAAGAAGCAACGTGAAGCAACAGGGCAGGTAATCGCCTGTCCTGTTGCTTCACGTTACTTCTTGTCCTCGTCCCATTTGCGCTATTCTGTTTCAAACATGGCTACGAACCAACTAGCCCAAACCAAAGCACTTCTATTGCTTAACGTAGCGTTTCATTCCCGATCGTCATCATCATCATCAACCAGGCATGCTCACTGCAGAACGAAGGAGCGGTACCAACGCATTAGCAAACAGGGCCAGGCGACATTACTGAGATTGTGTCGTAAAATCGTGAAGTTGACCGCGATATGACAGTCGTGGTTTGATCATTTGACATCACATAGGTAATGGTGATGATGATGGTCGCTGCTATTTAAAAAAACACATTTTACAGTTACAGGTGTTCGGATTTGTTGATCGTCACACGAATTGAAGGGAAATGGAACAAAGTCGGCGTTAAACGAACACGAAAGCATAAAAAACGGTACCATCCAAAACATTTTATGTTTGGAATTTTTTTTCGTACTCGTTACGTTTCGAATGAAGCAATGCAGGTTTTTCGTCTGTGTTCCTTGTTCCAAAAAGGAGGATACTCAGAGGCTACCATCTTACTTCGCGGCGAGCTTATCCAAATATTACGTAGAAAACAACGAGTTTAAGCAACCGTTCACAAACAAGGCGTAAGCCGTCTCAAGGAAAGAACTGTTACGTCCAGTCTCTGTATCAGCAAAGTGCAAGACAGCACTTATACTTCCGTGACAACTACACCTGTCCCGAACACCAACCTGCAGTTAAAAGGCACTCGTTACCTCTTTATAACCGTCCGCGGGTGTCCGGAATTCACCACAAAATGTACAGAAAACAAACCCCTGAAGTGGGGACGCAGGCACACTTATGAAAGGGCGGGGGCCAAAAGGTGTGGCTCACCTGCGGAGGAGACACCGGAAGAGGAAGATCCGGCCTCTCCTCCTCGTCCTCTTCCGGGAGAGCCGGCGGCCGGAAGTAGAGCGGGTTGTAGCCCTCGATGATGGAGCTCGTCACGGCCATCCTCGGCACCCGGCTCCAACCGTAGGGGGAAGGACGGCTGCGCGTCGACGCGACGACAACACACACACGTACAAACGTTCCGGCGGGTGACTTGTGTGGACTCGGAACGCATTACTTACTGTCAAGGTTCTGGATTGGGCTGGAAGTGTGGGACGCCGTAAACCCATCCCATGCACTCTACGCGGAGGACAGGCATGCGCACGCTTGTGGAAAGCGTGTAAGTTGTCCTCAATTAAGCTCCTTAAGTTGTCCTCAACTTAAACTCCCTTGGATGCCATGGGGACGTGCCTAGCTGGGAATTGTTACCAGTAATACGGGAAAAGCTCTTCTAGTTCTCTTGCCTGGCATCACTTGGCGCATGTCTTTGAAATAAAAAAAAACAGCATATTGACATCGTCCATGACGTAATAAAGAGGTACAACATGAACTGGTGGGTGAGTTGTGCCAACTGGGAATTGTTACCAGTAATACGGGAAAAGCTCTTCTACTTCTCTTGCCTGGCATCACTTGGCGCATGTCTTTGAAATTAAAAAAAACAACAACAGCATATTGAAATCGTCCATGACGTAATAAAGAGGTACAACATGAACTGGTGGGTGAGTTGTGCCAACTGGGAATTGTTACCAGTAATACGGGTAAAGCTCTTCTAGTTCTCTTGCCTGGCATCACTTGGCGCATGTCTTTGCAATTAAAAAAAAAACAACAACAGCATATTGACATCGTCCATGACGTAATAAAGAGGTACAACATGAACTGGTGGGTGAGTTGTGCCAACTGGGAATTGTTACCAGTAATACGGGAAAAGCTATTCTAGTTCTCTTGCCTGGTATCACTTGGCGCATGTCTTTGAAATTAAAAAAAAACAACAGCATATTGACATCGTCCATGACGTAATAAAGAGGTACAACATGAACTGGTGGGTGAGTTGGTCTGACATATCTAGTGAAGCAGCGCAACGGCACAGGGCCAAAGGGAAGAAAGGGACGAATAAAGCGCTGAATTTTTTTACTGACAACTGTTTATTCCGGATGCTCATCATTCCGGATGCTATCAGTGCTGTGTTCGTCCCTTTCTTCCCTTTGGCCCTGTGCTGTAGCGCTGCTTCACTAGATAGGTAATAAAGAGAATGAGCGAGTGGCTGCAAAACAGAACGTGCTAGGCCGCTAGGCTTAGTTGCATTGATTGGGCGCTGTCCAGCATTCCTGGTATTGGACCCTCTTTGGCGAAACGTTCTGCCTCGAAATGTTTTTTTTTTTTGTGGTACGTTTTTAGCCGCACTTCAAGAACGTAATAGATCCCCGGCTGTTCTCTAACAGCTGCCTTGTTAGTCACACAACGTCAGAGTATGATGTTTCCACCTCTAGTAACGAGACGGTAAACTTCCGAAATATTTGCATTAACTCCCACGACTGCGTGTGTCACCTCGAGTCTACCGCGCTTCGTTGTCATTATTTTTCACACAGAATTCATCGCCGCAATTATATGCCGAAAAACAGGCAGTGTTGCCCGCTTAGCTTTTAATCATTACGGTCAGCGATCGCGACGTCTCGTCGTTCCTGAAGTGAACCATAGCTAAGTTGCCTTTTAGTGTTCGTAAGTAAACTTAATTGTGCAATACTGCATGAACGCAACTTATGTTTTCTCCGTTCCAAGACAAGCTTTTGAACCAAAGAAAGTAGGCTTTTCGACGCGGATTAGGTCGAAGTTTGGGAGCAGGTTCGTGAATTGGTGACAATATGTAAAAAGGATGTCCTACACTGTCTTACACTGAAACTATTGCTCATGGCTGGTGTCAACCAATCGCATTCTTTTCCTTGTTGATGCATTATCTCATCTTCGAGGTGCGGACAATAAGTAAAATTTCGGTAGCGAACAGATTTCAGTTGTGAACGCTGGAAACCCAGTTCACATAATCGCAATGTCGCGTTGCTTTGGCTAGCGAGGCGTTTCCTGGCGCAACCTTAACCTACACTGTGAAGCGTGCGGTTGAACAGCACGTTGAAAAGAACGGTGTTTTAGGGCGAAGAGCGATGTGTGAGAAAGAGATCAAATGAAGCACAGAATGACAGCAGATAAAAGCGTAAGAGCGTGCGACTGTACAGCGCCTTGCGTAGGATAAGAAGAAAGGACTTTGAGGACTGACTACTGTAGGTATAGATTCAGTTCCTGTCTGGTGTAATGTGATACGTGTCATATCTCTGGCGTTATTTGGTGTGAATTGGCGCACATCGATCTACGTATGTGCTAACACTTCTCCCGGTTTAGGACATCATTCTGGAAGAGGCGTGATATACGAAAAGGCAGGAAGGCGGATTACACGGAAGCAGTCCTTTCGCAAGCACTGGTGTTATGTAGCCCCACTCTTACACTCGTATATGGCTCTTCCTCGAGGCTAAATTTAATCTAACTCGCCCAGCTTTCCAGAAAACTAGTGGTTTAAGAAGTACGCTGGCGTGGATGAGCGCACTGTTCGAACTTTTTGCATTTGTTCACCTTCTTCGAAAGTGTGTATAAACGACAAGTGTAAATGCGACGTGCAGGGTCGTGGTGTCATGGTCTGCCATTTGTCTAATCAATCAACTTCACGCAAACTCCCACCTACCGCCTAAAACTAAAGAACTACACTTCCGCAACAGCTGAGAAACTGCACCATAGCATGCACCGTGGTAAACCGTAAACGCTGCACGACACGACACTATTTTCTATCCAGATAAAAATACTCAATGCCGCAGGAGTTCCTAGTAAACTACGCATTCTACATTACACTTTAAACAGAAAGGAATAAAAAGAGAGTAGGCTGCCGTTTAGCACACCCCCTTTTATAGAAGGAGGTGCGCTAGAGGAGAGCCTACTCTTTTTTTTACTCATATAAAGGCGCATTCCTGTTTGTAGTGCATTAAAGGACGAGGTACAAGTCTGGAATACAGTGGGATAGCCCTACATATTTCTCGTAATAGGGTGTGGGTTACTAAGATGTATAAGGGTCTGAGTGGAAGGTAAGAGAAGGAAACCGTGCTGTTTATGTTTGGCATGCATAAAGGAGCTTTCACGTGGTAGCTTCCCTCGTCCGTTGAAACTCCCGTTATTCCCCAGTCCACAACGGAAGCGAAAATGAGGTCTGCACCACGCTGTCTCTCAAGCAGCACCTGAGCAGGTGTTCTGGCAGCGTGTGAGATCAGACTTGATCCTACATATATAGGAAGCACTGGATCAGGCTATGGGCAGGCGCACCGAGAAAGAGAGAGAGGAAGAAAGAGAGAGAGAAAGAAGAGAGGGAAAGGGGGCTGCGGCGACAGGGCTTACAGCGTCAGCAAAGCTTGACAGCGGGCGGCGCGGCGCGGGGCCCGGGGGCAGCAGCAAGTCGTTGGCGAAGTAGGTGCTGCGGGGTCGCCAGCGGCCCAGCCCGGACGAGCCGCCCGACGACTCGGACGACGACGAGGGCACGGCCGCGGAGCTGTCCGAGCCGCTAAGCGAGAGGGCGAAAGCGGGGCTTACACTCCGGCCGGGTCAACCGGATGGGACCATCGCTGCCGCTAGCCAGCACCGCTTTGGGCACCGTTGTCAAAGTACACAAGCGCAGCATTAGCGAAAGGCCTAGCAATTATATTAGGCCTAGCAATTGTATTAGGCCTAGCAAATTATATTAGGCCTAGCAAATTATATTAGGCCTTGCAATTATATTAGGCCTAGCAATCTGCAAATCGTGCTCGGGTTGTCACTGCCTATCAACCGACAGTAATGGTGAACCTGCAGCACGGTCGCAGTAAGCACTGTTCTTTAATCCTGTCAGCTACGAAACTCCTAAACAAAATTCGGCTATGACCAGTGGCCAGTTCCCGGAGGTTAACAGACGGTGGCGCCGCCTTTCACCAAACTAGGCAACCACAGCTATGACCTGCAACTTTTGTTTGTTTCTCCACTATACTTGTGTTTGAGTAGTTCTCCTGGATGCCGCAAGTGGCGTGACAGTCTGCTAACCCTTGAAGCCTCTCTCTAACCCCTTAAGGTTTTGGTCCAATTAGAGCGGCAGTTATTACTACGTGTGCTTTATATGGAGCTTCGAAGCTTGCATGATGAAAGAACTCTAGCAGTAAGGCCCCAGCGAGCGCTATGAGTAACTGCCTTGAGTTCTGCGCATGCGCAATAAAGTTGAGCATGCGCCGCGAGTCATAGCGAGATTCGATTCATAATAGAGTATTACATTCGTGACACCTCCAGTGACTCAATACTACGGTAAAGCACTCCAATATAATACTCAGCACTGCAATGGGTCTTGCAGAACACTGTAATCGAGAGTAGTAACAAAAACTCTGTATACGGCCAGGTTAAGCTCTAAAATGCTGCGCTACGTGTTTTGACAAGTATGAACTAGCGCAAAAGCGTGCAGTTGTAACAAGAAAAAAGCGTCTTTGGTGCCGGGACTTTCTGCAAGATTCTATGAGACAGCTGTAGTAGCCTTTGTATGAGGCTCTCGGGACTGCGCTTTTTACGCAGCGTAAGGAAAGCTTGCGAGGTACCTTATAAAGCTGTCGAAGTCCGAAGCGTCCCCAGGGTCATGTGGTTCCGTGTAGGCGATGGGGAACCAACCACACCTGTGTCCGGGTAAGAGACATTACCGGGTTTTGTGAATTAATGTTGACAGAAATTATGATAATGACGATGAGGATAATGGTCGATTAAAAAAAAACAGTCACGAAAGACGAGGGACAAGAGAAGGAGTGTACACGCCACAACGACTGGTACACGCCACCAGCCGTTGTGGCGTGTACACTCTTTCTTTCGTCCTTCGTCTTTTGTGACTGTTTTTTTTAAATTTACAATGTACCAACTGGCCCGCATTTCAACCCTTCTGGTAACGGTGGGTTATTATGGCTCAAAGGCAGCTTAAAACAGAGTGCCAGACACAAGGCGAAAACTATATTATAAGTATATTAAACTATTTGGCATATTTATGAAATAATGCTCAAAAATGCTGTATAGGAGCGGTTGTTTTAGCGCACTCATTAAATGCTGACTTTGCTACTTAATGACAAGACATTTATAAGGCGAAGAGCAGAGGGAAACAATACACAGACTATGCGAAAATAAAATTGAAAGTGTACATGTAAATTTACGCACTTTAAAGTACCTCTTCGAACGTACTACACAAGGCTGTGAGTGTGGAAGCTCACTTGAGCAGAAGTAAAGGGCAGCTATTTCTCACACATGCGCATTAATTTTGTCCTCCTTCTGTATGGCTCGCCGCCAAGCGGCATCTCAACAGCGTCGGGCGTTTTCACTGAGCCCGAGGATTCTATGATATTTTACGAAAAACTTTGCAATTTTTCCTAAGAATCGTCAAGTTAAAAATCACGCCTTACCCTCCGAGTCACGCTCAAAGAATATTTTGAATGAGCGGACAATGCAAAGCAGCTGAGAGGCTCATTAGCATAGAAGCACAGAAGTTAACATCCGCTGAAATCAAGGAAATCTGGCTCAGCATTGCATAGGAGATGCGAAGGTCGTGGATTCGGATGCTCCCTGTGGCGTGGGTCTGCTTTTTGTTCTACTTCCTGAATTTTATTTCAGGTCAAAAATGGTCACACAGTTTAAGTATCTCCCTGTAAGTAATACCGCCGTTGAAATAGCAACATTCGTCTACGCTATAGTGGGTAGTACGCTCCTAAACGTGTCGTCTGTCGCTTTCTAACCTACGTAAAGCGTTACCAAGCAGCGAATGTTAAAGCATCTAGAACGTAGCCAACTATAGATCGAACCCAATCAATTCCCTATGCTTCCTTCCGTTGCAGTGACCTTTGACCTCAGTATGTTAGTGACGGAACAGGGAGCAGAGTAAGGGCAAGCAGCGCGTCGTCGTCATCGTGGAGCGCGTTGTGCGTTCGGGCCGGACAGCTACCGGAACGCTACCAGGGATGGCGTTCAAGCCTTGCAGGCCAATCAGCCACCAGGACGTTCCTGATTGGACGAAAAGGGGCGGGAGTCTGTGCCGACTCTATTTAAGGGCTCCCGTCTCCTTTGTCTGTGTCTTTTCCTGTTGTGATACATCGTGGCATGTAGCTTGCTCCTCGCTGCTGCTTGTAAATATGTGAATACATTTATCTTTTTCATGTCTATGCTTCCTTCAATTGCAGTGACCTTTGACCTCAGTATGTTAGTGACGGAACAGGGAGCAGAGTAAGGGCAAGCAGTGTTCCGTACCTGTTGTTGCGGAGGTTGACGCCGTACTGCCATCCCTTGTTGCGTCCGCCGACCAGAGCGATCACGTCGCCCTCGTGGAAGCTGAGCTGGTGCTCGCCGCTGGACAAGTACGCGTAGAGGGCGCGCACTCGGGGCCTGTCCCCTGCTGCCACGCCCACCGCCACGCCACCGCCGCCACCTCCCACTAGGGGGCTTCCACCACCACGACTAGGGCTCACTGCATTCCACAGCACACAAGAATACCTCCGATCGTAGAGCTGGAAGTGGTGGTGCATTAGCTGTATAGAGAGCACGCAGTTTCTGCCAACCCGATGACTGCTATAGGCTCTCTTCTGTACAGGCCTCTGAGGAGAACAGTGGAAACTATGTGCGATTCCACTTTGCCACAGGCTCGGAACCGGAAGTTCCAGTTACGTATCAGTCCAATACAGAAAAATCCCTCCGCACCATGCTAAATGACAATACGCTCGCAAGCATATCGTGTTCTTTGGTGAAACTTAGCGTAAACCCAGTGGAGGCAGCAAATGCATGCTCCAAGGCAAAAGTAACGGACTTCGAACTGGTGCTCTCCACATCAAAAACGTGGTGCTAATATACTGTTATACTATTTATTTTGTTTCTTTTTTGTCTAGTTTGACGCCTCATACATTTGTGAAACAACGGCAATACGTAAAGCTGTTTTAATATGTTATTATATGCTGACGTGAGCCGTCTCCTTTATGCCGCTGGATGGCGCTTTTTAGCCAAAGTTGCGTTTTTTTTTGCACCTGCTACAAGAGGTATCACAACACAGCTACAACTCGGTGTTACAACATGGCATGGTTACAACACGCAACAGCAGTAGCTGTAGTGTCCGACAGTGAGCGCTTTTAACACTGACTGTCCTAAGCGTTTAAAGGAAAAAAAAAGCAACGACGGCCACCAGCAGACACATGGAGCAGGCAGCGCACCGTATTCGGCCGAGTCCAGGCTCGCAGTGGAGGAGGCCAGGTTGAAGTCCGATTTTGCGCGCGCCATGCTCGTCCTGGGGGGCAGTCCGTAGGGGTCCCCCCCGATGAGGGAGCGCAGGTCGACGCAGCTGTTGTCGGTGCTGCGGGGCAGCCGGCGCGAGAGGCTCCCGTACGAGCACTCCGGGTCCGACAGGATGCCCGAGCAGGCGTACTCGCTGCTGCAACGCACCGGGAGCTGGGGAGAAGACAAGTGGCGGAGAAGAAGACCGAATTACCAATGGAAATGGCTTCGTGGACAAGGCCTTAACAGCGCTAGCTGTCATAGCCAGACCCGTGGGTAAGATTCATGGGGTCACGTGACTTACAAGGTCACACGACTTATGGTCACGTGAGTTATGGGGCGACCTGAATCATGGAGATCACACGCATAGGATCACGTGACATACAGGATCACGTGACTCAGGACTTATGTGACCACGTGACTATGGGTTCACCTGGCTTTTGGGCTCAGATGGCTCCACGAAGAGTTGACCTGCTGCTGATCGTGTGACGAATGGGTGCGCTCTCAAATTAAAATGTGATTTCATCCTGTTGTGACATTTTTAAGGCGGAAGCCTTTAATGCCTCATCGTTGTAAGCAGGAGTTGTCGACAGAAAATGTCACGCTTTTCAATTGGTCGAAATGCTCGTGACGTCACAGTGCGCGAATTTCAAATGGGGCCAATTGTACTTTGGCTAGTAACCATGCAACCAATCAAAGGGATCGTATAGTGATGCTCCAACTAAGTTGGACTGAGTTTAGTTCATTGCTTAATTAATCAATTAGCCTAATTAAGATAGAGGAGAATGAAGAGGTCAGAAGAGAGAGGAAAAGAACAGAAAGACGCGCGCCGCAGCGACAACAGCGTCCGCGGAAGAAGACGCTGCTGAAAAAAACAGATAAGTACGAAGCCGCGTTCGCTCCACCACCACGCACTTCCCCACTCAGTTCGACGTTGCTCGTTTCATATATGTTGTGTCGTACATCCTAGACAGTTCCAACAATTGACAGGTGAATGACACAACACGATGGATAGAAATACAATAATATAAATATGAATTAGCCTAATTAACCTTTCTAGTTAGACCGCATAAATCAATAAAACCGAGAACGAAATTGGTCGAGTTGGGGAATCGAACCAAGGTCTCCGCAGTGCGATACGAGCACGCTAGCCACTCCGTAATGCCAGCTGAATGGTTTGGAATGAACAAAGGCGCGTCTAGCCAGCGCCATCTTGAAGTGTCTAGGTGGCTTTGGTCTAGCTAATACGGCGTCTTCGTTCACTCCCATCTTCCCCCTTTCCCTTACGGCGAGGTGCAGGTGTCCACCCAGATATGCGAGAGAGATACATTTCCTTTCCTCAAAAAATAAATTTACCGTCCAGCAAGGCGTACAGCCGAATTGGCGATGGCGTTCTGTGGACTCCCTGGCAGCGTTGCAAGACGCTGTCGCGTTCCACTCTTACAGGCGAAGCTTAACATGTTAACCACACATCAGTAACACACGCAGACGCGTCATTCGCTGGCAGCACTTGAATCATCATTCACAACCACATTCGTGACAGAATGCTGTACTAAGGCTTTCGCCTTGCACCACTTTAGTCGCCAAAGTGACTCCTAATTTTTTCTTTACATGACACTTACACATGTTACATCACACTTACACACTTACACGCTGGACCTGCATTACATGGGCGCCACATCAACATTTACGAGTCGATTTAATTTACGGACACTGCTGTTTAGGCACAAAGTGTTTGCAGGTTGGTTACTATACTCGTAATTTAGTAAGAGATAAACAGGGTAAAGATGTCGGCCATATAGGAAACTAAACAGGGCTACCGGTACGATGACTCCTCCCCTCCATCCTCACAGACACACTAAACGCACAGTCACTTTAACATGCTTGAAATGATGGCGGTGAATGCTCAGTTACAGTTAATTTATTTCAGTCACACCTAGTGGCCGCAAAAAAAGGAATATTGCAATCAATTATTTTCCAGAATAATTCGATTCATGTCAAAGATAGGCCTTTTTCCTCAGCGTATAGCCTGATGAACCCATCAAAATACCTCTGTGAAATATTCTACGAAATTTATCCGAATTTTACAAGTGCCTATAGTGACGCAGAGTGAGTCGCTCCCTACTCCCTAGATGTTGAAAACAGCAGCTTGTAACGATCTTCCCCAGTTTTTCCTCCCGCCAGCCCTCGTTGCTTCCGTCAGGGGACGTACCCGAAGTTCGGGCACCGTGTTGAAGATCTTCCCGATGGACTCCGGCAGCGTCTCTCTGGTCCTGACGATGTCCAGCCAACCCTCGACATTCTGCTGTAGCAGTGCGTGACCCTGAAAAAGAAAAGGATGCAACTAATGCGTGAGAGATAAGAGCAACAACGATGGCCACCATAGCGAAATCCTACCCTTACACCAACAGTGAGTTTACCACGCCGACTAAACAAACTAGAAAGCGGTAGGGGAAAAAATGAATGGCCAGATAGGCTCCTTTTTTCGAGAAATCGTAACGTCCGATGTGTTTAGTCAAGTCCAACATGAAGTAGATGTGAAATAAGGAGGTATAATTACTCATTAGCAACCACCAAAATTCACCAAGGATCACTATATTCACCTTTCGTAGCTGAAACAAAGTCTTGGTTCTGTCCCCCGCCCAAGGAGAATTTTTCAACTACGAAGGTTGTAATTTTTAGTTCTTTATTTTGTTTATTTTTATAATTTTTATTTTATTTATGTTTTAATTTTATTTAGAACTTTATTTCGCAGCCGTATCGATGCACTTGGGTGGATGATAAAGCGTAAATAATTCATTAATTAGAAACTGTAACGATAGCTTCAGAAAAAAAGACTAGTCACTTGCGGGAATTCAGGAAAAAAAGAATACATCACTTGTCACCGAAGGCTACCGATGACCAAATTCAAGGCTAGCATTGACAAGCACTCCTCGAGGCAAACACCAAGTGATTCGGTTTTTCTCAGTGAAGAAGCTAGGCGCGGACTACCAACCCATACAGTCTGCGCAGTGATTGTACACTATTTTACGCGCAGTCGGTCGCGAGTGAGCTCTGAATGTCACCCGCGTATTTCGACGGAAAACCTAGTACGAGCGATTCGTCTTCTGTGAGGCTCTGTGACATCTGTGACATACGACATCTGTGAGACTCGCACTTCGTAGCTTTGAAAAGAAAAAAAAAAGCTTTTTTAATTATCTGTTGCACGTGTGCCTTCAACCGCGTGACGTGTGCGGCTCCCTCTACATGCGCGCTGGACAACGCATTATAAAGGGCGTGTTGTGAATTGCAATCCAACCGAATTCAAAATTCACTGATGCGCTTGACTCCCGATTGATTCAAAAGAGCTGAACTGAAGTCATTGTGAACGGCGTGCCATAAACTGCGCACAAAAAACACGCTGAAGCAGCCTTTGAAGGTATACTTGTCCCTAAACATGAAAACAAATAGGTATAGAAGACTTAATAGAAAGAAAACCACAGCGGATTCTGAGGCAGCTGAAAAATAGCAGTCGGTTTAGCCTGTCTAAGCGCGGAATATCGTGCAGTAGCAATAGTTATGGTAGACGCTTAATATCCTTACAAGATAAGGCCATTTGACCTGAATATGTGTAGGAGAAAGGCGTTCTGCCGAAAGGTTTTTACCCAGAAAGCATTTACAACCAAGGCATTCACCCTAAAGGCCTTTGAACAACAGGCCTTTACCCTGAAAGCATTTACCTTGAAGGGTAGTCAGGCGTATACACCTGGCAGGTTGCCCACATCCGAGTGGGCAGGAGAGCTGCCAGCCAAAAAGTAGGCTTCAGGGACGTACCCCCGTTTGCCCAAAGTAACCGAGCAACAGGTTTTTACTTCTCGACCCTACAACGCAGCTTTTACAGCACCCCTAAGGACCCAAAGGTGTGAAAACGTAAGGTCAAGGGCTCACCTCGCTTTACACAGATTCAGAGTTTCAGGGCTGCCATAAGTGCTTCGCAGTGTGGCTACGAAACAAACCGCTGTTGCCCGGTTACTTTTGGTTACTTTTGGTTACGTGCCCCCACTTGCAAAAAGTAACCGAGCAAGGGGGTTTGCTTCTTTGCCGTGTTATGAAGCCCTTACCGCACTCGTACGGATCAGAAGGTCCCTAAAGGTGAGGACAAGAGTTCTCCTTACCTTACACAAATTTAGAGTTTAAGTGCTGCCATAAGTGCCCTGTACACAGCTAACAAGCAAAACCCGTTGATCAGTTACTTTTGGCAAAGACGGTACGCATGCCCGAGATCGTAAAATGCGCCTATACTCCATCTCACAAGATGTTTGCAGCACTACGAAAGGTAGAGCTCTCTCGTCCAATCAGGATGGTGCGCACTACATTAGTGTGTTCCTACGCGCCTGTGACTCGATCCACCTGATGTCCAGGTGGCTTCTTTCTACCTCTAGCAGGTGGCGCTTGATGTCTTTTTATTCTTTTTTTGGTTTGTTTTTGGACAGGCGGACGCCCGTTCCAAAGGGACTAGCCCCACTTTTGTTTTTTGTCGCAACCTGTTCTGATCAGTTCCTCTGTTGTCGCGAAGCCACCTGCTTCGCCTGCTTGGGGAAACAGCGCACTGTCGGTTTAGAGCACACAGGAGACACAACAGACTCGACCGACGCCATGTTGGAAAGTGGCGACGCATCACTACCTCGCAGCAGGCCTTCGCAGAGCTGTGTCCGTACGGGCTTTGTCTGGTAATATCACCAGTGATTGAAACACTCCCTACCATTTAAATATACCTGTCCAAACCATGTTTTTAGTTGCAATGCTTATTGTTTTGATTAATAGTCATACACTCCTCAAATATTCGAGGGACTATTTTCTGTGTTTCTGCAGTCCCGATTGGACGAGAGAGCTCTACCTTCCGTAGTGCTGCAAACATCTTGAGAGACGAAGTAAGTAGTGCTACTACACTAAGGCAGAAAGAGAGTGTTGAGGTTCTCGCCTTTGCTGTGTAGGCGAGGTAATGCTTGGCCAGGGAGCACTGGCGTTCCAGGACGAAGCCGAACCGCCGCCGCTCTTGCGTGATGGCCTGCACGGGGGGGGGGTGAGAAGGAAAAAGTTAACAATCAACCGCACCGAATGCTTCCCAGCATGCAGACAAGGGACTACAAAAAAAAAGAGAGAGCTCAGGCGTTAGATGTAGTGGTAGATGGTAGATGGCAGTGGTAGATGAAAAGGGGTAATCCCTCCCCTCTGTGGTCGAGGATAGACCCCTCTCTCCATAGTGGAACCACTCCCTGCATTGTCACGCTAACAGGTTGTTCAGAATCGGCCGATGCCATTGGCTGCAAGGGGGTTATTTCAAGGGGAAAAAAGGCTGTGTTCTTGAGTTATATCGTACCATAATAGGTTACAAAGGGGACGAACTGATTGATTAGACGAAGCATCCACTGCTATACTTATCTAGTAGGATCCAGGGAAGCATTCCTCACGGATCGCAGCAGTAGAAAAGCGCACAACCAACAACAGTAGCAACATATAGACAGTTTGTTTGGGACGAAAGAGCAAGTGATTCTCCCGTTGCATCCATAGACGGTATGTGCTCGCCTTCGCACCTCTCTCCGTTTTAACCCATTATGCAACAATGCCACTGCTCTTTTTTTTATGTGTATGGTGGCTAGCAAGAAGGATTATACTTAGCCATCCTGACTGTCTTAAGTTTCTTTATATCCTATATTTTCTTTGTTTTTGTTAAAAAGCGCGACTTTTGTCTGCCTGCTTCAAAAATGAATACCCTGCGTCGCGTTTCTTTAAAAAAACCTCCATTACTCGCGTCCGCTTGTTAACGTGCGGCAGAAAAAAAAAGGCACTGAAAGCTCCAACAAACAGGTATTTCCCGAAGATCGATTCTTCCCGAAGTTTCGGCCACAATTTTGCTCGAGCAAGACGTTATCCACCGTCCACCTTAATCGCGATGAATGCCATGCAGTGTACCAACCGCGAGTTTTTCAGTGCGAAGACTTAAGTGATCGCTCCGCAAAGCGAACCACCTATAGACACGCCTTCCAAGCGAGAACGGGGGACGTCGAGGGCTTTATTTGTATCAGAGTTGTGGACCCCTGTAGAAAAGCGCGGCTTTCGCAAACCGTGCGTGGCGAGCGGCCCCTGGAAGACACCGAAGTGGTGAGAGCGAACTCCGTTCCATCCGTGACTCGCCGACAAGACCGACCACACGCACGGCCAAGCTCACCCTATACGCCCTCTACTTCATTTCTTTTTCAGTTCTTCGTCCGGACACCACGCGCCTCCAATTTATAACGCTTACGGCTCCCCGATTGCTCCGGCACGGCCCGCGGAGCTTGCGCCATCTCTCGGAAGTGTATGTGTGCGCAGTAGGGTAAACGAAAGGACGAAGACAATTCCGGGCGGACAGCACACATTCCGGAGGAGGCGAGGCGACCGCGCCCGGGACAATTTAATGGCTCGCTGGACAAGCGACGAAGGGTGAGGATAACCGGAGGAAGCGCCGCCTTCCGTTCCGCTCCAGAGGTGAAGACTTGGGCAATACGCCACCGTCCATTAATTCTCGGCGACACTGAAGAAGTCCCGAGCCTTGCAAAACGCACGGATGCTCTTCGCCTACGGGCGGAATTGCGTAGGACCGAACTGAGACAGTATAACGTATGGCGACGACTGTACTCTCGGTCTCAATGGTAGGCTACACGTTTGGGAAGTGAAAGGTGTTCCTCGTTGATGCAACGAGGAGAACGCGGACCGGTTTTCTGGTCTGCCTCGGCTATAAATTGTCGCTATCAATGTATTCGTGCTCTAACGAAACTGTATATAACGACCACTGTATCTTCAAAGGCATTTCCGTACGGAGGCCGTGGCTTTTTTTCAGTTTTGTTTTATTACCTTAAGGATCCCTTTTGGGGTATTAGACAAGGGCTTCTGCGGTTACGGTGGATTAGACGAGTTGGAATTGAGCAACGTTTTCCTCACAGGATAGAAGAGTGCGCAGGCAGGGTGGTGCACTTCGTCGCGACAATGTAGAGGCACCTCGCCCTTTACTTTTTCGGTCCCGAAAGCCTGGCATTGCTGGTGCTCGCCCTTACGAGAGCTTTACGAGTCATTACGAAACCAGCGCAGAGTAAACAGTAGCAAAAGCCTGGAGGGCAGAACAAAGATGAAACGTATGTTCTTACAAAGGAGAATGTTTTGGCTCCTTGGAAAGGGATTAGAGAGATGCCTTACACCATCGGGCAGCGTACCATGCCCATAAAAAAGGAGTGCTAAAGGAGGACAGCTTATTTCCTTTTGGCTTCAATATCGGCGTATTTATGCTGAGAGTGTACTGTGAAGAAAGGTTGAAAAGTTCTGTTTGATGTCAGGGTGCAACAAATGACATCACTGGCACTTACTGCGGAAGCGCTCACATCTTTCTCCGACATTTCGTCAATACGAGGTGTCAGTCGTTCGCATTAAAACGACTGTTATTGGCTCGGACCGTGATATTAAGGCAGTGAAGATTTACGAAGGCGCGGCTATTAAACGAGGCACACACATGAGATGGACTGCGGGCGCCTGTTTTTCAGGGCGGGGGTAGGTGCAGGCTCACGCTGGTACATGCCGAGCAGTCACGTGACTTTCTCTCCCTCAGCTACGGTGGGAAACCCACCGAAATCCATTGGTTATACCTCCAACCATAAGTCTATGAAGCGCAGTTTTATCGAATAAATTTAACTCATTGGTATCCAGGGAACAATGGTTGATAATGCTGTGTAGTTCTAGTAGATAGTAGCTGTAGTAGATAGATAGTAGATGTAGTTGTAGTAGGTAGTGTTGTGTAGTTCGCGCACCCATAATTAAGCTCCATATATTTATTCCAGGCTGCGCGGAAAAAGTACGATAAAATTAGTTTTTTTTCCTGCTATTGTAGCTTTCCGCGAACCTTTGATTGTGGCGTACACCGTACTTCAGTACAAAGTCCATTAGAATCATGACTGCAAACACTGTTGCTGTGTGGCAAGCGTTGACTACAATCGAAACAGAAAGGAGTAGTAAGGGAGTGAACTGTCAGCACTTAACTTTATAAAAAAAGAGTGCGCTAGAGGACAGATTATTCCCTTTTTATTCCCAAATAGGCGTTTTTACTCCCATATAGAGTGTAGAGTAGCTTCAGTTCCAGCTTTCAATTCCAAGGTTCATACCACAGCTGAAAGAAAAACAAACCAATAGCTTAAAGACAGCACCCACCTGTTTCAGGCTGCTCTCGCAGAAGCCGTCTAGCTTGCCCTTCTCTTCCTCCAGGCTTTGCATTTGCTGCACGAAAAAACGGAGGAATAAACTGAAAGGGTGGTATGATTCACGCGGTGAATTTTCAATACTTCGCACTCGAAAGAGGCCAAACACTTCTCCGAGTTCCGTGCAGTTCTGTAAAGGAAGCCCGATCAAGCTGGCCATAGAGAGGTGCTGAGGAGAAATAGAAGAGGGCCTGTACAGATATGGTATCCCATTCCCAGCGCGAGTTCGAATAATCTTGTATCATAAATTTAGCGGGTCCTAGTTAACGACATGAAGCTGTTACTGGTCAAGCTTAAATGTGCTAACTAGCAGATAATGGGAACGATTAAACACAAAAAATAACTACGGGAAAATTTAAATTACCTTATAAGTGGAAGGCGGTAGCATAACATTTTACATTTGTTGCAGCTTATGTTGCAATGTCTGTATATGTTTGCGTCAGTTTCTTTGCAATTTCCGTTCCATAAACCATCATATTCAGACAGCTAGTTGCAGTAGCCAGGTATCCACTACGCTGCTACGGTGTCGACATTTGCATATGCCGCATTTTTTTCTGATGTTTTATTTCGATTCTCCGTCTAGATTGCTGTCTAAAAACTAGGTTGCTCACAACCCGGTCGGCAGATTGTGAGGACGTCATAAAGTCACGTGACCTATCTAGACCAATCATTAATCCAGACCCTATCTAGTTCAATGATTAATCCTGACGTGACCTATCTAGACCAATGATTAATAATCCTGGACCCCAGGTTAGGTTGCTCCTAATCTGGGGGCCAGGTTACCACTTGCCAAAGTGGGCAGGCTGTGATGACGTCACATGGTCAGGTGATCTCAGCAGACTAATCAGTGAATTTCGCGACTCCGGACATCGCTGGGACATCGCCGGGACAACTGCAATGCTATATCCCATTGAAAAAAGCGTCGCCAGACCCCACCTTGATCTCCTTGTCGACGTTGGAGCCGCGGTTCCCGGCGCGGCTCTTCTTGCGCTGCTTCTTGACGATGGAGGCCACCTTGAGGTAGGACTCGTGGTGCGTCTTCTGCTGCTGCATGAACCGCTTCTGTTCGCTCTGCAGGAAGACCAAGGAGACGGGGTGTCCAGTGACACATCCCGTCCCGAATATCAGTGTGCTGGCGATTTCCAGGTTTCAGCGGTCCCAACACATATTAGCCAGGTTACGCGATCCCTTACTAAATACTACTTATTATCAGCACTTAGCATATTGGAACGTCCGTTCGTGCAACACCAGGCTGTGTGAGGTATCAGTGACGCGGTTGCGGTGCAGTATTCTCAGTTGAAATTTGTACCTTGCAGATGTGGGTGGTCACCGACAAACCTATGTGACTCATGCGGGCACGTTGAATCTGTAGACCATTTCATCCTCTACTGTCCAAAGTTCGCACTTAAGAGAAAGATTTATCTGGAGGTCCCTCTCTCCAGGTCAGGGCTCACGTTATCTCTGCCAGTGTTGTTATCGTTCGGTGCGAGTGCCAAAAGATTTCCATTGGGTGCAATTTGTGGGATTCTCTATGATTACAGAATTGCAGCTGGTAGGTTGATTTGCTAACTTTTTTTAAATTCTCGGAGTTTTTTTTCACCAAAATGTTCTTTGTTATTTAACTTTAAATATTCTTCTGTCATTTTTATCGATACATTTTTCAAAATTTACGCTTAGCTCTGATATTTTGTCATAATCGCCTATAGAAATTCTTTCGTTTATGCCACTACACCTTGGCCAATCCCCCCTTGTGGGTATGTGCCATGTCTTAAGAGGAAGAAGAATAAGAAGAACCACCGGTTGCTGGGCTAACGGCTACGCATTTTGTGAAAAATATACGTGTTCCCGGGTTTTCTATAGTGCACCACGCACACAGTGGGGCTCCTGTACCATGCTTGGACTCCCTTAACAAAAATTTATTTAGACAGTCTATAGACAGTTTACAGACTAGTCTATAGAATCCTGTAGAAGTGTCTATAAACAATGTGTAGATTTATGGGCGCACACTTTCAGCATACTTCTGTCTATGGACAGTCTATAGACAATGAATAGAGAAAATGAATAAAATAGAGTCTATAAGAGGTGTATAGATTGCCTATAGACAATTTTCATAAGGGATCCTAAGCTGTAGAGTGATAATGACAGTGGTTCTCCCCACCATCGTGAGGTCTAGAGTGCTTTCCATCTCAAACAAGTCACTATGAGCTGCCATGAGGCAATCTTGATGGTCTGCACATAATTAACAAATGCTGCTCACACTTAGAAGGAGTAATAATATGGGCTCAAAAGACGGGGTACAAGAGTCTCCAGGGCGCATGAGGGGGAATTAAATGTCATAATTCTCTTATCAACCAGTGGCCGGTGACTACACTTAAGGATAACGAAGTTGAACTCACATGCGGAACTAGTTGGCAGAAGGAACCCTGGCCAATCCTTCACTATGGGCATGCGCCATTCCACCAGGGGCAACAACAACTTAGCACCTAGGCATCTAGTTCGCAGTTAGCGCACCCTGCGGAGTTTCATTCTCGCTAATACTCGCTCGGAAAAAAGCTGTTGTTCCTTGTACTCTTCAGTGAGCGTGCGCACCGAAATCCCGCTTCTAAACTCACTCAGCTTTTTTTGCGAATACTGCGCGCACAATCCCCGTCGTCAGAGTGATCAAGCACCAACGCGATCATTGGCGGTGTTCTTCCCCTGGTAGCTGAACACAGTACGAACTAATTTCAAGAGAGAGAGGGAAAAATATTTCCCTATTACTTCGTGCTTCCGCACACCTTAAAGGCGACGACAATAGCTGTAAGAGGGACTCTGTATATAGCAGTGGTCAGGGCCCGATTACTGTTCGCGTCGAGATGGCGTAAACATAGCGCAAAAAATAACCATCGCAAAGCGAAGAAAGACCTTCGACGCCGCAGACATAGCACAGCGGGGTGTAGCGCTTTCCCTGCTTAGTCATCGTTAACACCGTTTGAGAACAATGCGATATAGGACCATATGAGTCACAGGACTGTCTGTGGCACATTCCAAGTCCTCCGGGCGTAAATGGAGCACCTGGAAAATGTTCTGATTGTCGAATAGAACAACGCAGGAGTGCAGATCGCACATTACACGGAGATACACACGCTTGAGACTGCGTCATCAGCAAGATGAGTATTTTCTAGTTCGTGTGGAATATCTCGAGGTGCACTCCTGAAAATCCTCAACACGACGTATAATCCAAACATTACATCACATTTCCAAATAAAACTTTCAGCGCGCTTTGGTCTACAAAACTCACCGCGATATTTTCAGCATTGTCGAAGAATTATGTCTGATACGGTCAACGTATGTATCCTTCAGCGATTGCAGTGCTGTGTACTTACAATTGGTGTGAATAGTTAATCTTTGTATCTTAACTACTGTGCGCAAATACTCTCTATTGTGTTGTTTTCAAGCCCCCCCCCCCCCCCCCCCCCCCCATGTATTGCCCGCTTTGTCCTGTAGGGTACTTAACAGGATAGATAAGCGGGCGAGTTGGTGATACATAATGCAAAAAAACAGCGCGAACAAACGGGGACGAGACGAAGAATACACAGGAACAAGCGCTGACTCTCAACTAAAGTTTAATCACAGGAAACACGCTTATAAAAGGGAACAGAAAACAAAAAAAAACACCAAAATCAGAACGCATGTGTTACTATGCGATGTCCAGATATGCAACCTCACAGTCACGCAGGAGCAGGGATGGTTTGCTGACACACAATCTTGCTTTGTTTGCCATGTTGTACGCCTCGATAATTTCCCTGGTGTACAAACAGCCGACCAGTTGACCAGAGAAATTATCGAGGCGTACAACATAGCAAAGAAAGCAAGATTGTGTATCAGCAAACCATCCCTGCTCCTGCGTGACTGTGAGGTTGCATATCTGGATACCACTTAGTGGCACGTGCGTTCTGGTTTTGGTGTTTGTTTTTGTTTCCTGTTTCCTTTTATAAGCGTGTTTCCTGTGATTAAACTTTAGTTCAGAGCGCTTGTTCCTGTGTATTCTTCGTCTCGTCCCCGTTTGTTCGCGCTGTTTTTTTGCAGGGTACTTAAATAAAAAAAAATTGTGACATTTAGACGGGCTGAGTAAACTGCATCCTGACCAGTAATTACGGCACACAACGCAGGCACTCTTATCAAGATGTCAGCAGAATGGAGGTGGGATGGATAATTATACTCACAGCCACCACCTTGGCGTCCTTCTCTATGTTGGACTCCAGGGGAACGATGACGTCGACGTAGAAGGCCTTGAGCTGCGAAAGTCCAGGCATGATGCTTACAACTTCGAGTAACGCGCTGAATTACGCCGACAGCACCGCTGGGGCTCATCAGCTTTTGAGGCTGTGTTCGAATACGATCTTTCGGGGCTTTTCATAGCACACGGATAGGTGCAGCGATGCTCGACTTTATATATGACAACGCTTTCAAGCTGCAATATTGCGAACCCTTACAAAAAAGTTCTAGATAGTCTGCAGAGTGTCTATAGACTTCTGTCTATAAAGCCTATAGACTGTCTGTAGACAAATCCTAGAGAACAGTCTATAGGCAATATGAATGTCATAGAGAGTCTATAGACAATCTATAGATTTATGGCCATACACTTTCAGTAGACTTCTGCCTATACACTATGAATAGACAAAAAGAAATATCTATAGGAAGTCAACAGAGGCAATAAGAAGTCTATAAAATTGCTATAGACCATTTTTATAAGGGCCTAAGCTCTGTAACCGACGAGATGACCCCTGCTGTTCCTTGCGCATTTATGTGAGGAGCGAAAGGAGGTTTATTTTGCTACCTTCCCTTCTGCCCCTACCTACGGAGAGCACCATATTTTGTGCTGTACTCCGGAGAAGCCCGCTTTAGAACAACTTAGAACTACTCCAAGCTCTCCAAGGGCGGTGTTAGAAAAGCAACGAGCTAACGTACGCAAGTCGTCCATTGTGCGTAGAGCAGCCAACTATGCATTTACATCGGTACGCGCATATTTAGAGTGGGTCGCACGTGGTGACGTGATAACCCGCCCATAGCATGCGTGAGGTCGAAAGCTCGGCGCAGGCATTTTTTTCGAGGTTGTACAGCGCGTGAGGGTCTCTAAGTGCGACTTGAGCGGCGCCTCGGCGGTGATGCTGAGCCAACAGGGTTGTTCGGAGTTTCTCCCGCCGACCGGCATCATTCATCATTCAAACGGGAGAAGGAGCTATACTCGGCGTCACCTGTAAGGGCCGAGCCTCGTGCTTCTCTCGTTTATGTCTCAGAGGCTTAAGTTTGATTAATGCGACTTCGCGGACAGCTCGGCTAGGAACATACTATTCGCCTCTCTAATAACAAGCAGCACTGGAGAAACTATGAGGCTCACTGAAGCAGTCACTGCGTAGCGACATACAATGTGGTGCCTGCGTTGGACAGCGTTAAGCTTCAACCAGCCACTTATTTATAGTCGCTGCCTTACTGCACCCAATAAACCCTAAAAATACACAAAATATTGGCTCTGTGATACCTGAAACCATATTTGCGGCATGACTGCGTGAACGAAGTCTCGTATTTGTTACTTAAGAGACATTAGAAAGCACTACTATCTCAGCTTTGCGCGCACGTAGCGTCTTCTGATTGGACAGTAGTGCTGAGCAGACGACGCTGCTACATCGCCTGTTCCTGCGCAAACGGAACAAGATTGGATACAGATGTCTTAAGTCGCTTAAATTAAGAAAATTCGGCAAAACATTTTCAGCAATCCTCTGCGGCTACACTTGAACGGCTAGATAGAAGACGTCCTGTGTTGGCAGGTGAAAGCTACCATTAGCACGCCGTAACCTTTGAAAAGTAATGAAAAGTTGATTTCGTGCCGCCACAGGTGACGCTGCTATCTACCGACCGATTGAGACTAAATCATACAGCGCGGTGGATTTGGAAACGAGCACACATGTTGGGCACATTGCAATCAACTCTAACTGGGACATCCGGAACCTAGTATATAGGGACAACGCATTCGTGGGTACCCGGTATGTTGGGACAAAAGGTATATTAGGAAGATGACTATGCGGACATTCGTTAAATAAGGAGAACAGGATATGGGGACAACGGCTAATTAGGGTATCCAGTACAGAGGAACGATGCTTATATGGGTGTCTGGAATATAGGGACAACAGATATACAGGGACGTCGTGCACTAGCCCACGCTGTAGACGTCGTGACTACAGTTGATGCCAGCGCCATAACTTCCGCAATGATGCACGTTTTTAATGCGGTTAGGCTTAACATCCAGAGCGTGATCTTGCACGGTACTGCGCGCTGCCCCCCGGATTCCGAGAACCCAACTCGCCGCGATGCAAGCGCCCTCTGGAGTAGTATGCGTATACCTGGCCTAAAAGTGCCTGCCTGCTCGTGCATAATGAGGCGTGGAGAGATTAGTCGCCGGATATGACTAATTAAGATGGGCGAGCCAAACGCGAGCGCGCCTAGTTCCAGCGTCCGCCACCGTCGCCCGGCCTCATTCATATTGATTGAAGCTCGCGGTGGCGAGAGCGCTGAGCTCGCATTCGAAGCCGTTGACAGCGCTGCTGGAGTTGGCGTGGCATTAGACGGACGTTGAGCGGGTGTTAGGGCAAGGGAAAGAACGACTATGCGCTATGCAAGTTTGCTTACCGAACGCGGCGTTGGCATTTGAAAGGCAAACAAATTTTTACGACAGAGACTCCATGGTGTTAGGCAAGTTGGCGCTGATTTCTTGAAGCAAAATAGTCATAAAAAGTACTGTTTTGCATTCTGGACACTTTTGCACGCTTCCCAAAATTGTACGACCGTCAAGAGTACTTTAGCCAGAAATGTCACCGCTGTACTTTTATTTATTTAAGGTACTTTATTTTATTCGAGAAGTGTGCCATGAGGCATAAGTTACAGGGCTTCAGTATGCCTTTGTATAAAGGTGGTCAAAATCAGAAAAATAAATATAAAGGAAACTAGGAAATCAATCACCAATACAAACAATAAAGTTACAAAGTTTTCCACGAGTCTTGTTGTTTTCGGCTAGCTATTGTTGGCGATTTCTTGTACTGCAGTCTAGAAAAAGACGTTTTGCCGAAAGCTGTTTCAGTAGAATATAAAGAACACAATGAGAACACACTCTTCGGCTAATGATATTTTCGTTTGTACCTGAAAAAGCTACAACTATCATGGGTGTCAAAAATTTTACTTTGCTTAGAGATAGTACATTAGACTCCTAGATCGAGAAACGTCAGAGAAACGATCCCGGTGCCCGTATAGTGGTTCCATGTCCTTGAAAAAATTTCTTTAGACAGTCTACAGATTGTGCATAGACTTCTGTCTATAACATCTATAGACTAAATTGATAGACAAAATCTAGAGAACAGTCCGTAGGCAATATAAGTGCTATAAACAGCCTGCAGATAATCTGTAGATTTATGGTCATACACTTTTAGTGGAATCTGTCCATAGACAGTCTATATAGACTATGATTAGAGAGAGAGAGAAATGGACGGAAAGGCAGGGAGGTTAACCAGGCGATGCCCAGTAGGCTACCCTACACTTGGGGAGAGGGGAACAAAGTTGAAAAAAGGAAAAAGAGCGGCAATGAAATGAGTTTTCCAAGTGTCCATCGACCACTATGTCAAGGGGACAGAGGGCACTCACTAAAAACTTAAAGATTATAGACGGGAACACAACCGCGAGTCCTTTAAGAATCTCAGGAGCGCTTTCACCGCTTTCCTTTTTGAGGAAGGTTGTGTCCAAGTCCCCAGAACCTTGGACTCTGTTAGAGGACGCGAGTCCAAGTGATAGAGAGGAAGGCTAGAGTCTACAAGAAGTCTATAGACTGCCTATAAACCATTTTATAGCTTGGTCAAACATAATTGCGCTTTTGAAAAGACTTGGGACAAAACAGGGACGACACAAACTGTCGTGCGCAATTGCGCACGAGATTTTGTGTCGTCCCTGTTTTGTCCCAAGTCTTTTCAAAAGCGCAATTCTGTTTGACCATGTTAACTACCAACTAGCCCAATTTGAAACCCTCTTAATGTTTATTTTATAGCTATGAGTGTATAAGACTCTGTATAAGACTCGGTCGAAGACGAAGGTTTCTTAAAATCACGTTAATACGACGGTTCGCTTTCGCCAGAAGAGCCTCTTTTAAGTGTGTCCGACACCAGCGGTGTGTAGGCTGCATTGCGCGCAACTAGCGGAGATTGAGTGCCGTCCCCTTCGCGCGCAATTTAGTAGAGGGCGCGGCAATCGCTCCTGTGGGGCCCCGGACGAACCAGCGGCGGAAGTATGTGGCCGAATTGCGCACACTTCCCCGTTAGAGCGCGCAAAGGAGTCGGCCCGTCCCCGCGGACTCCTGAACGGCTTTAATCTACGCGCAGGGCCCGGCACGGAAACCGCTTTCGGCGCCACCTTACCACGTTCATCTGCTGATTCTCGATCTCCTTCTGCACGTCCACCAACTGCATCAGCGCTGTGCCTGCAAGGAGAGATGGAAACGAGAGTTGTGTTTGTAAAGTGCGCAAAGCGAAGCGTCTTCGAAAGAAAGAAGTATTTTAAAACGACTCTACTAAAGGAAAACTTAGAATACCGTCATGGCTTTAGGCAGAAACCCGTAGCCTACGATAAGAAGTAAAAATTATACGCCAATTACACATTCATGTGACGCAGATGAAAGTTTGCAGGTTGTTCGTTGTTTTACCAACTGCATCCAGATTTAGTCTTTTGGGGATTTGTGATTCAGCTCGCGCTGGTATGATGGATGCACCATTGCCGCGGAAAGATGATGAACTTTTAGGGTTAAGATAAAAACGTTAGGAGTACGAATATAAAGAGAGAAAGCTTGATTAAAACAACCAAGCGCGAAAGCTTCAAAGGAGAAGGCTGAACGGAAACTCGGAAGGAAAATCACCTCTGCCTGCGACGACCCGCAAACGAGCAGTGAAAAATTTCTCGTTCCAATAGCAGCGTTTTAAGAGAAGAAATGCCCGCCTAACAACAGCTTTCTATGGAAATGGGATAAGAACCGACGCGCACGAATATGGTTGTTATGCAACCTAAAGAACCGAAACGCGATCCAAAGTGGGCAATTCACCGCGAACCCAAGGGGGTGCTTAACGTATGAAGCAAACTCGGGCACTGATATCGAAATAATAGATTCAAGGAAGTCGCAAACAACTACCCGTTACAGTGAAATGGTTTGAACTACAGACCATCTTTTATGCGATGCTCAAACATGTAGAATCTGCACATTGCAGCGTGGATCAGTCTTTATTATGTTCCTTCAGTGCACATTGATATCTGTCCTTATTCTTTTTGGTGGTGGTGGTTTATTTAATAAAGAAAACAAGAAAGAGATGGTTTGGCGGGAAAGACGCAAGTGAAAGAGAACAGGCAGTCGGAGGAGAAAGTATAGACGAGAGAAAAGGTGCTTTAAATATGCATAAAAAACACGCCCATGCAAGTAAAAATGAAAGGAACTGAACAATTTTTTTACTGGCATGTTTTTATACAGTTCTTCTGACCCTTTTCACTTACTCTTTCACTGAGAACATCAAGCATTCCGTATGCCTTTTTGTAGTGCGTTGGCGTTTGTAAGGGGCATTTCCTGCTTTAAGCCGTTGTGTGTGTGTTTGTCTGTAGGTGTGTATGCCTGTTTGTTTGTATGAAGCCTGCTTTCTGGTAGGCTGCCCTCCTGCCCGCCGGACTGTCACCAGTCTGTCCAGGTGTGTGTGTGTCTGGCAGGTTGCCCACTTGCCACTGCCCATCGTGGCAGGTGGCAGTTGACAGATCAATGACTGGTCGCCAGAGGTTTCTGGTCTCGCAAGCCTCACCGGTGGCAGCACCTGTCATCCCAGGGCAGTGGCGCATCGCTTATTAACCGCTGCACGACTGTGCAACGAGTGGAATGACAATACTCAGGAGTCTATGAATGTCAAGTAGAGAATGACTAATTCTTAATATATAGATGTAAGCACCGCTATCCGAACAATGTCCACGCGTGAACAATACATCCGAACAGCGGAACCGAAGTGAAAACCGATGCACCAGCGCACCTAATTAAATTTGACCTAATTACGCAAATCGACCGTCCTTTTTTTATTTTTCTACGGCGTGCACTTAGCGTTCACGCGCCCCCCCCCCCCCCCCCACACACACACACACCTACTTTTCTCGATATAGGACTAGGAATGCTTTCGCGTTAAAAAAAAATCACAGGAGAGTTAACAGAGAGTAACGCTACTATTTTTTAGCGTAAGCTGGCGCTGCAGAAGTGAACAATTTCTTCTTCTCTGTTGTCTTAGTTGTACTGACGTCTAGCACTTCTCTTAGCTGTAGTGACGCCACTGTGCTGACCATACAGCGTTGGTGCTTGCGGTGCTGGCGCAAACACCTGCAGCGGCATCGTTAAACCGGGATAAGAACAAGTAACAGCTAACGCTCCAGAACGATTCTAGTATACGCCACTGCATAGCAATGCAGGTCTATAAACTCATCCACTAAGATACTGAGGCCTTTGCAAGCGCGTACTGTATACACGGCCAAGTGTAGCGGAGAAGTGGCTCCGTAGGTACAATGCAGGTTATCGATGTTGTATGGGCGAGCTACAGACAAGAGAGAAAGACTATGTACAGAGAACTGATAAGTAGTTTTTTTTTAAAGAAAGTTAGGCTTTATTGGTCCCAGGAAATATACAAAGAAACATAAATGTACAGACGAGGGTCCCAAAGTCAAAGACTGCACCGGGACCCTCGATAAATCAATAATACAAAAAGTGGTTACAGCATAGTTAGCGGATAAATACAAAATATAGAAAATATCAGATCAATACTTCACAAAAACAAGGTCAAAAATCACAATAACGCAGGTAATATACACAAAAAGAAAATAACACATTAGCATTCCAATAAAAATAATTTGAGCTTGTTTTTGAATTCAGGCAAGGAAATTGATGTTTTTAGATTGGGTGGCAATGTGTTCCAAATTGAAATGGCTTGAAAAAACGACGTCGATTTACCATAATTGCTATGGACTTTGGGGAGCAGAAAATTGTTTCTTGCTGCAAATCTGGTAGGGTTGTGATTGATCAGCTGAATGGGGTTTACAAACTGAAAATGTAGGGTGCCATGTAGTAATCTAAAGAACATGATTGCAAGGCGATACTGGAAAAGCTGGTGGACTGGTAAAATACTGTGCTCCTGTAATAAAGAACGAGCATTAGTTGAGAAAGGGCTACGGGTAATAATGCGGATGGCCTGGTTTTGTAAGTGTTGCAGAGACGATACACGGCATGATAAGTATTTCCCCATGCAATAATCCCATAAGTGATGTGACTATGTATGAAGGCATAATACAAAGATAGAAGTAGGTTGCATGGACAATATGGACGCGCCTTAATTAGAGCTCTGATGCCAAACATAGATCTTTTTTTTGATGAGCGATATGGACGGAAAATTTAAGAGTTGAATCAAGAATAACGCTGAGGAAGTTGGTGTTATCAGAAGCCGCAATATTACAAGGACAAAGGTTTAACGTAGGAGGACACGAAATAATTTTCTGGCTACTTTTGAACACTATGAATTTCGTTTTAGAGGGATTAATACACAACTGATTATCAGTGCACCATTTGGCTACATTACTTAGAACGGCATTCAATTCAAGAGTGACTAAGAAGGAGATAGACTCAGTCGGATACACAGCGCGACAGTCGGATGCAGAGCTCTTATGAGCAATCAGCAGGAACGCATTCCTGCAGCCGCTGCCCTCACGGTTTCCTGTATTTGCTTTTATTTTATTTTATTTTTCGTTCGCTCGTGAATGATACTGAGAAACAGGGACGTAGCTTCACTATCCAACCCCCCCCCCCCCCCCCCCCCCCGTTCTCCGTACACTGAATAATCGGGCCACAATCGGGCGTGCTTTCACGGTGGGCTGCGCAAAGTCATCCAAGCGTACACGATAACCGCTCGTTCACAAAGTACATGTCTCGAACACTATCGGCTCTGGGAGCCTCTAATGCAGTTACGCGGTGTGGGCGGCCGCAGCATCCCAGCATCCCCCACGCTCGCACGCGCAGAGCAGCCCAGAAGCGCCAATGAATTTCAATTACAACTCGTCGTCTTCGTCGTCGTCATCGTATATGGGACGATGCGAGCCTCCCCCTCCCCCACTCTCCTTTCAAAGGAAGAAACCATAATCAATATTTATACGAGCGTAAATATTAAATCGGTGCTCGGCCACTTTGCGTTACAAGCGTGCTCGGTCTTCCGAGCGCGTCGCCGCGTAATTAACCGGCCTTAATTGAAATCAATGAAAACGAAGCCTCTCTCTCTCCACTCCTTATACTCTCTCACCCTCCCTCCTGTCCTCTTCATCTCGTTTTCGCGCGGGCGTCCTTCTTCTCTTGGGAATCGAAACAAGAGGAAGGCCCGACGAAATTGCTTGCGGCCAGCGAGCGTCTCGCGCCTGCAACTCTGACACGAAACAAAGGAACAGTAAGAAGAAGGCTTGAATTATGGCTGTTTCGCGGAACACTGTCCCTCGCTTGTCGTGCTTTATTCTCTCCGTCTCTCTCTTTTACTTTGATATGTTCTTTTTATTTTTGTTTGTTCCTCAAAAGCACGATCTGTGGAAAACGAAGTGTGCGACCGTTTTTGCTGCTGCCACGCATCCTCCGAGGGGTGGGTGCGCGGAGCATGCGAGGAATAAGCGTCGGTTGCATAAAGTTTTCCTGCCTTCCTCATCCGGCCCTGCAAAATTCCTTCGTTCTTTCGTTTTGTTTTTATTTATTCCGCACTGTGCGACCGCAGATTTCGGTAAACAGAGAAACAAGCGAGACAGCCAGACCCGCATAGCATGGGGCCCAGGCAAACAGTCCCCGAAAGCGCTCGGGACACTGGAGCGGTGCGATGCAGCATTCTAAATTTATTGCGAGCGCCCCGCCATCTGAATTGGCTCGAGTTTCGTTTTGTTGCGCGTTTTTATACTTGGCGTGTTTGGGGTAGCGGCTAACTTAAAACGACGCGCGCAAGCTTTAATGGGAGGCTGCATCCGCGGGCGAAAATAATGTGGAATGACGCATTGCTGACTGCAAGGAACGGCGAATACATTGTGGCTGACAGATGGTGGGATATTAGGATATGAGAAGTAGACGACAGACGCGCAAATTTTGCTTTCCCGCATGCATAGTACACATCACTGTGCCGCCCTGATTCCTTCATCTATCCACCAACCAGTAAACAAACAAACAAACAAACAAACATGAAAAATCAGAAGTTGAATCAATAAATAAATTATCGCCCATCCAACCAATTAGTAAATTTAGTTTAGTTTAGTCTATGGGGTTTAACGTCCCAAAACGACTTAGGCTGTGAGAGACGCCGTAGTGTAGGGCTCCGGAAATTTCGACCACCTGGGGTTCTTTAACGTGCACTGACATCACACAGTACACGGGCCTCTAGAATTTCTCCTCCAAAGAAATTCAACCACCGCGGCAGGGATCGAACCCGCGTCTTTCGGGTCAGCAGCCGAGCACCATAACCACTGGGCCACCGCGGCGGCCAATTAGTAAATTAACAGCCAATAAATCAACCGGCCAATCAACGGATGAAGGCAGGAATGAAATAATAAATTCACAAGGGATGGGTGGCAAAAACTGATTTTAAGGTTAGCCGCATTAAACAGCGCAGCCCGTTTTATTTAGGCAATTAGTACGCACAATTTCAAGCCCCCATTTTCTATTTCGCATTGTTTCTCATGCGCTATCGATGGTACTGTAAAACCTTTTCCACGAAAAACTGTCCTTTATCTATTTAGTATACGACCGGCATTCGTGTCCCATGATTTCCCATTCGCCATCACCGATATTTCGAAACCCTGCGACAGAGAAAATCGTGCCTTCGTCCCGCTCTGCAGTTTCTCAACCCCTAGCTCCCGAAAAAACAAAACAAAAGAAATAAAAAGCGCGGCAGGCAAGAAAGCCTGTTTTCCGCCCATTCGCTTTTCATTAAACGAAGTTCATTTAGAGCTCGTTGCGTTAAATCCCGAGAAAACCGCCGTCGGATTACGACAAGCCTGAATGAAGTAAGCGGAGCAAATCCTATCAGGAGAAGGTATATGGCAGGGGTTGGAATTTGGAAACCGCGCTCAAATAAGGAGAAGAGATTTGTTTCGCAAAATAACAATCAAATGAGAAGGAACGATGAGAGAACGGGCAGAAAAAAGCGAGCATCAAAGTGGACGTAGCAGGCGCGGCCGCAACTCGCTCAGACTTTAAAGACGGACATGCGGTGTGAATAATTGATCACCTCTCTTCGTTCTTCCCATACCGACAAAAAGAAAACGCAAAGAATAAAAAAAAACTGGGGCTAGCGTAATCAGCTATGCGGGCTGTGGAATGTTTCATTAAGCGCCGAAGTTGAGAAGCGGTCCGTGCAGGGGCCGTGTTTCGAAAGAACGCCTGCAGAGGGCGCACGAACTTTTTTTTTCTTTTCATTTTAAATAAAGAGCTTTACTTTTTGGGGCTATTGGACAGGGCGCTTGAAAGCAAAATGTTACCGGCGAAAATTAGACGCCGTAGACGGGATTTGCTGCTCTTGCAAGCAAGACCAGTGTGCAGACGATACGGCATATTCTTAAAGAAAGTGTCAGGTCTGCCAGTCTCCAGTAAGCGAGACCTCTGTAGGGTGTCTTAGGCACTTTGGTATTTAAGAAAAGCCACGGTATAGTCCGTGATATGAAAGAAGAATACATACAAGGACAGCAGAGGATTGGATGTGGAAAACGGGACAGGTATTTAACGACGGAGGGAACAGAATATACACAATGGGTTCGGAAAACAACGCAGCGGTCTTACCCACCAGGTAGATGACGACTCTCCCAGATATGAAGGGAAGGCTACTACCTATCAATGTGCTATGAAAAGAGGACTGTACGAATGACTTCCGTTCGTTTTGTTCTAAGACCCTGCAAATCTCTTTGAGGGCACTACACGAAGAGTGGGGTTAAGAATTAAATGTTGAATACAAGCTTGAATATTGTTCAGTGAAAGCAGGGAAATAAGTAAGGAACAAGTAGTGAGAATTTCTTTGCCCAAATTTCAATGTAAAGGATAGAAATAGTCTTGTGGATAATAGGAGCTAACACTGCGTTAGAATTTGCTATGCAAACAGGAGACATTCGCTGCGTGGGTTTCTATATTCTTCAATACACTCTGTCCATATCTTGCGCATGATATCTTGCACATCCTGTCTGTTTTGTTTTCCCAGGAAGGAGTAATAAACTAGGCGAAACGTATGTCAAGACAAACCTCCCTGCCTATCAGTGCAGATAAATGTTTAATGTCACTCTTCAATATAGTTGCTATCGTAGATTAGTGGGTAATGACGAATGCCGAAGCAACTAATATGCGATAACACAGATAATGAATCAGCGTTTTCTTTTTACTTAAGTGATTCATTACGCAAGAAAGCGCAATCGTGCGATTCACGTATCCCAGTATCCCTCCTCCCAGTTTCGTGCAGTTCGCTTACAGAAAACAGTGCGAAACTGCCGTGCGGTAGAGAATATGCATGCGTGAAGGAACATCCCGTCTAGAGTGACTTTTTGCTGAAAGCCTTGGCTCTCGGTATACAAGCCCTGACTCACAAAAAAAAATAAAAACGAAAAGAAACTAAGGAAGAGATAGAGATGTATTCCGGACGGTACAAGTTGAAAGTATCCGCGAAAAAACGCACCGCTTTCGGGGCAACACGCTTCTAAGGCACTTGCAGTGGTTCTCTTTTTCTTCTTTTTTTTATTCCTTACAGCGCCATTTCTACGTGCACTCAGGCGCCTGGCAAGAACTTTCACGGCTCGCTCTAGGGTCTGTTGGGTGCAGGAAAAAAATAATAAAGGACGATAAAGGGCGAGGCGCGGGGGGGGGGGGGGGGAGGGGAGTGGGAGAGACTACGTGCTTTCATTGTTAACACCGTACTGCACTCAGTCGTCGGCCGCTGGCGCGGGTGGAACCGTTCTCGCCGGGGAGAGATCGTGCAGCTTTCGTGCTCTGCCGAGCTAGCTCTCCCCAGCGCCTCCCACGAAGTCGGTTCTTCCACCCCATAGTGGAAGAAGAACCCCGTTTTGGTTGCGAGGTGCTATACTGTACACCCTCACCCCCGTCTTGCATGAGCTCTGTGTTTGTGTTTGACTCGTCTCCGGCGCCTCGTCGAAACGTCGCCGTCGTTCGAAGCTGTTTTGGCGTCGGCTTGTTATTGGCAGAACACGAACGCGCTCCACCCAAGCACATAGCCACGGTGTTTCATTTCTTTTGATAGAGTAACTTAAGAATAATCAATTTTCTAAGCTAGCAGATTACGTGAGACAATTATTTCTTTACATTTATTCTTACTTACGGTCTTACTTTTATTCCTTTTTTTTTTTAGCGGGCCAAACTATTCCTGAAAATTTTCAAAGCCCGTTTCTCTGTTTGACTATCGTTATCTCCCGATTATGCATTCCTCTCTAGGCGTGCGCTATGACGCTGCAACTGAGCACCGGCTAGCAGTTGCGAGAAATAAATGTCCTTCTAACATCCATTTATTCTTTTTTTTTTGTTTCAGCTAAGAATCCGCGCTGCTTGAATTGACAGAATAAGCATCGACGCTCTAATTCAGGTAATAAAATAAAAAGGTATGAAAGGGGCTGTCGCCGAGCATTCGTGTCAGTTTTCTTTTTTTTTTATCTTCTAACTCATTCAACGGTTTCAAGAACTTCCGGTTTAACTTCTGTACCAACGCTGCAACAAAATCTAATTCGAATAATTACCAGTATCCCTACCCACGTCTTAAAAATCTTGCCACAATCTGGTTAATTTCTTGGAACTCACTCTGCCCAGGGCATTTAAGAAATCATTGGTTTAGTTAAGAAATCATCGGTTTACTTAATAAATCAACGCTCTCGCTTCATTCAACCCACGCTGCGCTTTATTTGAAAGAATCGACGCTCTAATACGCGAAATAATAAGAAGTGGAAAACGCAGTGTTCGCCAACCCGTTAGGTCAATATGCCTTTTATTGCGTAGGTCGTTCAATATTGCCAGGAATCTCCAATTGTAGTTACGGGTTACGACCAGGACGAAATCCATCCTGATACAATTTTACTACCTCGACCCACAAAATTTGGTCAGGGCTAGTTTTTTCCTACCAGAGGGACCAGATTTTGCGCAGAACTGGTTGAATGCCCCAAAATCATTCCGGGTAGGTTAGAAATTCCTTTGTATTCAGTAGGTCGTTAAATATTGCCAGTGATCTCTGATTGTAGTTCCAGGCTACGACCACGACGAAATCCATCCTGACAGAATTTTACTACCTCCGTCGACAAAATAGGACCAGATTTCGCGAAAATCTGGCTCAATGCCCCCAAATCATTCCGGCCAGTGCCTTCCGCCACGTGGAAGCTTTATTGACTCGGGGATATAAGCGGTGTTTGCACACAGTAACGACGTTGCCGGGGCCATTCTTTGCGCCCATCACCGACGCCACTCGGGGCAACGGAACGGCGTTCGGGTTAAATGAGTGCGATAGGCTTGAATGGCGTACTTTGCATACATTAAAGGAAACGTCTCCGGGCATAGGGAGCGACATGGAGAATTCTGGGAAGGCGGAAGGAAGTGCGGGCGGCGGTAAAGCATCTCATTACGCGAGCACCATTGTTTTTTTCTATTGTTTTTAGAGCATTACCGCATGCGGTACGGAGAAAGTGAGGTCCACGGGACCCGGTGCAAAGTTTGTTCTAGAAAAGCGAGGTCGAAAAACTGGACACATGTATTCTTTCGACAAAACACGGAAGCTCTGATTGTGGCTGTTACACTCAATTTCTCGTGTATTATGTCTTTTTATGGCATTCGGACAGGTTTCAGCCACAAATACGTCAGTGCACGTGTCCGCGCAAAAAGTTTGAATGCAATCATGCCCAGGCAATGAAAATTCGGGACAAAAGCAGGTCATCGCTGTGGAATTCATACTACAGTAACGTAAAAAAAGAGCCGGCGGATTAAGTGAAAAAAAAATTTACAGCATAAACTTAGTCAATAAGGCACTCCAGTTTTTGAATATAGAAATAGGATAAAACTGAAGAAGCACACTCAGGCACATGCAGTAAATAAATACCGTTATTCAAAATGATTCCATCGAATGCTGGTGAATTTTTAGTGTTATTTTGCCGGAAGGGTTTGCTTTTAATCTCTGGTAACTGAAATTTTGACTTTGCTCTCATCAATAAATTTGGAAAAGCACTTTGTACGTTATACTGTGAGGATCTGATATTTTGTGAGCCGATACCAGAAACTCTAACTTATTCTGCACTCCAAACGCGAATGCACCTACATGGGAGTAAAGAGGGCGTTAGGCGTCCTCTGGCACGCTACCTTTTATTAAAAGGAGTGCCTTAGAGTACATCTTACTCTCTTTCTACCCTTCTCCGTTTACAGTGTGCTTATGTTTGTATGCAATAGGCTCAATACCCATGCAATCACAGAGTTTTCTCACTTAAGACTTGCGTCCACCATATTTCGGCTGCGCGTAAAATAACGATTCCCGCGTTTCAAAACTACTACAAAGGGTGCAAACAAACAAACAAACAAACGAACAAAAAACAAACAAACAAACAAACCAACAAACAAGCAAGCAAACAACCAAACAACCAAACAAACAAACAAGGAAAGAAAGAACGAAGGAAAGAAAGGAAGAAAGAAAGAAAGAAGGAAGGAAGGAAGTTAAGAAGGAAGGAAGGAAAGAAGGAAGGCAGGAAAGAAGGAAGGAAGTAAGGAAGGAAAGAAGGAAGGCAGGAAAGAAGGAAGGAAGGAAGGAAGGAAAGAAGGAAGGAAAGAAGGAAGGAAAGAAGGAAGGAAGGAAAGAAGGAAGGAAGGAAGGAAGGAAAGAAGGAAGGAAGGAAAGAAGGAAGGAAGGAAAGAAGGAAGGAAGGAAAGAAGGAAGGAAAGAAGGAAGGAAGGAAAGAAGGAAGGAAGGAAAGAAGGCAGGAAAGAAGGAAGGGAGGAAAGAAGGAAGGAAAGAAGGAAGGAAAGAAGGAAGGAAGGAAAGAAGGAAAGAAGGAAGGAAAGAAGGAAGGAAGGAAGGAAGGAAGGAAGGAAGGAAAGAAGGAAGGAAAGAAAGGAAAACAAACGGAAGTACGTGGAGGAATTGCTCTTCATAACTCGAACTTCACAGATGACGTGTGAAAGAAAATACACCTCCCGCGAGAAACTTCACTCACGTCATACTATATACCTACTGAATGAGAAGCAAAACTATACATAAACGTCGAAAACTGCGGTGAAGTGAGGAGGAAGATGCTTCAAGAGATAAGAAGCTTGAATAATACCGACAGATAAAGGCTTAGAAAACGCCGCCGAAAGGAATATGAGCGGAAACGCCTCCGAGAGCGCTGATAAAGAAAAGTAAAAAAAAAGCCTTACAAACACGAAAATACTAGTATTGAAAAAGCTAAGCGCGAGCTTAATGAGATTGGCACGAACTAAGGAAGCAGGCTGAGATAAGAAGCATGAAAAACGGAAGTTTATTTTCTTTTTTTCACGGTATACGCGCAATAAAGTCTGCAGCACGGAATTAAGTATACGCCACTGCAGAACGTTCGACAAATCAATTAGATTACTCCCGTGGCAATCTTTGCCACGGACTGCGCGGCTTGAGCAGTTCAAGAAAAACTTGGATATTAACGCGGACAGGGCGCGCGATATCTTGCAGCACCCGCCGGCACCACGGCCGTATTTGTCATAAGCTCGTAAGACACTGCATTAAAATCAAGAGCGGTATTGTAGAGCCTAGTGAAATGCTAGATTGCACTGACACTGTAGTGAAGCGCTAATTTGGTTTGAAGACCGGATTGAAAGCGTTGATTGGAGAACCAACTTTGATTCCCTTTCCAGTCCTTTATTCAGTCGTTTATCTAACATTTTAATGTCCCTTCTCTTTTTTATGTGTTTATTTAATCTGCAAGTTCGTACCACTTTTGTTTCCTCTACAAGAAAGTGCTTGCTTTTTCAGTACCGTATTAACTGGTTTTATTACTTTTTGACGACCTCTCATCAAGGCCGCAGATAGAATAGGGATGGAAACAGGAAAAAAATACAGTGCTGTTTGTTATCTTATCTTTAAAGCTTTGATAGTTAGTCGAATGTTTTCATTTGTATTGCTAATGCAGATAACGGAACTCTATTTTAACGAACATGCAGAAATATTATCCGTTAGATTTTGCAAAGGAAAGTTTTCTTTATCCTTTCTGTCATTGTTCACCATTCACAAAAGTCTGAAGCAAACAAGTGCATTTTTTTTTCTATTCAGCCAATACGTAAGTTACCCTTTTACACGTTTACGGAAATTATTTACACTTTGATGGCCGTAGGCTTTGCCGATCATATTCACAGTTCGTGCTTAAACATCCCGTTTTCACGCCATATATTTGAATCTTATGGACATCTTACCGTCTTACGACTCAAGTCTAATACCTGACTTCATCTTCTCCAAAACTTACAGCCTACCTGTTTGTACAGCTGGATAGCCTCAGCAACAAAACAGCTTCATGTAGTGTTAAGGTAAGAACAGCCACGGTGAGCTCAAGACTAATTTTCTAATTTGGCCATTTTCGCATATTTCTGTCTCATGTTTTCCCTATCGTTCTAAGACTTGCGGAACAAGGCCCGCTCAAAAAATTACAGGATTATGGTTAAGTCTGCTTAAGAGCAGAAATGCGACAGCTTTTCCATGTCTTTGTTATCTCCTTGCATTTTTGTGGTTATTATTTTTGTTTTTGTATTAATTAGTAATTTTTGTATGTCTTTTTATTTTCTTACTTTCTATTTTATTGGTTTCCTTTTTTTACTGGGTTGTCTTTAATTACTGATTATTTTTATTCCATCTTTTTATTTTTTCACGCTCCGTTTTTATTTTTGATTTTCTTTCCTTTAGGTTTTTATTTTTATTTACTGACTAAGCAGTGAAATGACTGTGTGGACAGTTCAGCCAATGCATGAATCACTATGTGGCTAGCGTTGAGTTCTCTATGGATCTGTCTTGTCGAACAAACGCCGCTGATGAGCCAAGAAATGCTTCGCATTAAAACTCCAACGTCGAAGGCTTCCTTGATCGAGTGTTACCGCTTGGAGCCCATTCAACACGCAATCAAAGTAACCCCGATACGCTTGCATCGCACTGCATTTGTTTGTTCATTTTGTTTGTTTGTTTTCAGTTGCAGGCGCACCGAACGATCTCAGCGTTGATCACTAGCCTCGTTCTCTTCTTCCTCTCTGGAGCAGCGATGCGCTCCATACACACAAACACACAAAACACTCGCGCGGAGTCGTTCGCCCGTAATAAACGCACCGGGTACCCTTGCAGGCGCAGAGCTGGTGTATCGGGCATAGGCACCGTCGATGCAGGCTATTGAGCGAAATAAACGGTAGAAGAAAAAAGAAAAAAGACGGAAGAAGAGCCAGCAACCGGAGTGCTCTGCCTGGTAAAGATCAACCACGCCCCATCGTGCTCTCTCCCACAACTGTGCAGCACCGAGAAAGGTACAGCGCTCGCGTCGCAGCCTATCACGGGGGTCTGATTCCCGTAACTGTCTTCGGGAGCATCAGAACGAACCGTGATTGGCCGGCGCTCGTTTTTTGCCAATCATGGTTTATACAAATTATGCAAATTGCAGACGCCATTGAAATACACGAATGCATACATAACGCACCCCCAGCTTTTGGACTTCGGCGTGTGGTCAGATGACGTCAGCTCTGTGTCCTGGCCAAAGCTGCACCGTATACGGGGTTGGAGAGAGTCAGAAAGGCAACAGCTCTTCTCGACCCGTTTCTTTCTTTCTTTTTTTGTTTTATCGGCTCGGGGCTTAACGTTTGTATACGAATTTCGGTAGCGGCTTCTTCGTTGCTTTCGTCTTTTCTTTTTTCTTTTGCCAGGCGCATTCCCCGGGACCATATAGACACTGACCGCAAGCGAGTAGGACCAACGCGAGCCAGCGGTGTTTCCCGGGCAGTGCTGCTACTTATATTCGCGCACTAATGGAATTCCGCGTTGCCGAACGTACCCGACGCCTGCGTGCCAGAAATAGAAGCACTGTGGCGCAGATGGTTCGAGGGTCGCGGGAGAGTGAGATCATAAGCAAGAGAGAGAGAGAAAGAGAGGGGTGCTCCTCGGGTCGGTGTCACGGTTTATAAAGGCTGGGATGAGCAACGAGGATAAAAGAAAAACGATATTCATATCGCGGGTTATTGGAGACCCGTAGGTGCGGGGGCGTTGGCGGGAGGCCCGAATGACGTGGGGGACGGTGTGTGAGAGTGGCGTCGGTTTTTTTGGGCATGCACATAAGCAATGAAGTGGAGAGGGCCGAACAGAAACACACTGGGACAATGCGGTACGAAATGCCTGAGTTTGGTTCGATTGGGTACGCTCTCGAAAATGGTTTGGTTTAGTTTATTGGGGTTTAACGTCCCAAAGCAACTCAGGCTATGAGGGACGTCGTAGTGGAGGGCTCCAGAAATTTCGACCACCTGGGGTTCTTTAACGTGCACTGACAATGCACAGCAAATGACCAGTGAGTGAACGCAGGAGTTATCCATCACGACATACTGCGGAGACGCCAACGCCTTTTAGCCCAGAGAAAGTTCATTATTTCGTGCATGACCACCAGGCCGCACTGAAGGTGAACCACCCATAGCTTCTGGGGTTAAGGCCTAGCAGGTAGCAATAAACTAACAAGATGAAGATGTCGAGGAGCGTTTGAGAATTCGGCCATAGGAGTCGGAGTCATTTCCGTTGAGATCAAATGTATTGGTACATTGCTCCACTAAGAATCGTAAAAAAAAAACACTTTGAGGACATGGTTGACTCGGTATGGAGCGTGTGACGTCCGTGGATCGATGCTTTAGCATTACTACCGCATGTTTTAAACCATGCCATACGTGAACTACGCTGCGAAATGGGAATATAAGTGGTTTCTAGCGACGTAGTGCTGTGAATATGCCATGAAGCTGAAGATCTCGGATTAAAATTCCTTGTTCCTTGCAACTCACCAAGAATTTTTCCTGAGGGGTATGCATTATTGGCTGATTTAGAGCACTTAGGTGCAGTGATTAGACCCGTATCATGTCTTTTTCTCACTCTATGTCAGTTCCAGAATTTGGGCTTTTTGTAGACAAGCTCCACCATAGTGTAAGCTATTAGCGGGAACATTTCTTCGCTGCTTCATTGCATGGGCCTAATTGCGCGAATTTCCGAATAACGAGTAGGTCTGCAAGAAAGCCCTTCTCGCTTTACAACATCGCGCGCTGGATGTCACAACAGCAAAACCTTTTTCCTCTCTCTTTGACGGACCACAGGGAAACTGATATCGGACCTCACTCCTTTACTTCCCATTCTTTCCAGTTCTTCATTTTTTCATTTTCCGTACGACGCGTATAAGCGGTAACTAAGCAGCTTCTTTTCGTCTATAAACTGACCCTAAACTCGTGCACTTGGCGAAGCAGTGGCAAAGCTTTTACCTAAACAGCCTATAGCTTTGACAGTGACATTGTCCCTCATCCCCTTTTCCTTCTTTTCCGTTCCCCATTTTTTCCTTTTTCGTCTTGCCGCACAGAAAAAAAAACGAGTTCGTAAGGAACATCTTTTCGCCTGCAAACTGGCCATAACATCATGCCCTGGGCGGCAAAGCAACAAAACTTCCCATGACAACACCGCTTCGAAACTGACACGTTCCCTTCTCCATTGTTTCCCTTCCCGGGGTTTTTTCTTCCCCATTCTTTCCCTATCCCACACTGCCACGCGCCGCCTTCCTTCTTCCGTGACAGGTCTTCGGATCGCCCATGCCGGAAGGATGATGCCTCTCCTAGCCCCGCGCTGTTCTACATAATGGCGCAGGCGCTCGCTCCTTCCCCGGGAGAAAGGGAAAAGACCGACGGCCCGCCGGGCCAACAAGATGGTGCCCGAATTACGGCAATATTCCTAATTGCGGACGGGCAGAAGGGCTCGGCCCGCTCGCTTCCCTGCCAGCTCTCTTAGCGCTCGCGTCTTCTCCCATTCGCCGGGCCACGCGCAGATGAGCGCCACGATAAGCTTCGCCGCGTCGGCTTTCGTTTAGCTGCGCTCGTCTTCCTGGCGCAGGATTGCTTCCGCGTTCGCGTAACGCAGCGTTTGTCTCAAAGAAGGAGGAGGAGAGGGAAAAGGCGGCCTGTTTCGTCAAGCGGCCGGAAAGGGAATGCTGTGGGAACGCGACTGAGGGACAACGCAGGGAAGGAATATGGCTGCCGGGGCTACTAATGATCCCGTTGGAGACTGTTGTTACACAAAGCGTCAGTAGAGTTAGTGCTAGCACCCGTAAGAGGAAGACAAATAATACAAGGAGGAGGGACGTGCACATCAATGGTGGGTTCTGGGCCCGGTGTTAGCATGTCGAAGAATCTTTTGTGAAGACAAGTGCCTTGGGGGCACTTTGAAGGCTCTTGTCTTCTAGGATGATAAATGGCTTAAAGGGCTTCGTATTCTTAAAGACACTTCTAAGTTCTCCTGTCTTTTTCCTTCTATGAAGGCAATTGTCACAATAGCCCCATTTTTAAGACACTTCTGTGAAGCAGGACAAGTGCCCATGAAAACAATAAGAAAAGTCAAGGCGTTTTAAAGGCACTTGTCTTCCACGAATACTAGTGCCTTCAAAAGATATTCTTAAGTTGCGCAGTCTCTGTTCATTTCAAGTGAACGAACTTCTCATTTTCCAGCTCTTGTCTCGTTCATTATGCAGTGAAGAAGAAGACTGACAGTTGTATGCGACGAAATGTAGTGGGTATGTGCCATTTTATTTGAGGCCAGGCAATCAGGATATAGATGAACCAGCATCTCAAAATTCTGGAGGAAGAAATTTATTCCTGAGCACTTAGAGTCCTGTTGTTTTAAAGCCCAGCATGGAGCTAGTGCTTGTTAATAGCATAGATAGGTTCATGAAACCAGCCGTAAAATTTCGGTGACAACATTTCGCAATAGCGTGATTCCAACACACCAGAAAGAGACGGGACCAATCTCGCAACCGTCATCGTCCTTGAACTAAGCGAAGCATGAACATTAGGCAAGCAGGACCTTGGTTCGGCCTAATCACAATCGCCTCTTTCGGACTCATGGATTCATCCAAGTTGAAACAAAGACACAACGCCATTCTTCCTAGCGAAGTAAGGCAGAGGTCACTTCTACAGGGAACACCACGAAACAATCCCCGCAGTCCAACAAGGCCCACGCAGAGCCGATAGGCCAAGTACAGTGGGCTGCGTGGGCTGCACTGACGAGGCGTCAGCAGACTCAGCAGAAAGCGAGAGCGCTCGCAACACGATAAAGCCTCGGATGGGAAAGACGCCGACAAACAAAGCGTGCCAGCGACAGAGGAGGCAATAGCACTTAGCTCCCAATCAGGCGATAGGCCGGCGTCGTTCACTGGATCGGGCATCGGGTGTCGTGGGTCGGTTGCCTTTAGCGCACTACGATCTACGCAGGTTCTTTTAGCGGCCCCCATGCAATTGCGACACACGCTATTGACCTGTCGGCCGCAGCCGTTGTTTCCTTTAGCCGAGAATCGGAGAGCGCCTGACGTTCTTGCTTACGGAGACTGTGTAGCAACCCGGCTGCGTCTTTGTTACCTGTCACCGCCCGCAGAGCGGACTATACCTGGTCTTGGCTGGGAAGACGTGTTGGGGCAGGCGCTTATCCCTTACGTGGCAGTTCTTTTTCGGTGATTACTCTATGTCTGGATTGCGCCGATGTCGCGGAGGCCGCCATGTTGGTGGTCAGGTGTGCCCTTTGGTAAAACGCGGTTCTGGTGCGAGTTTGAAGGCTTGGTAGCTTTATTTTACAGTTTTATTTTGTAGTCTCCGGTCTACGTAGTTAAAATGGAACAAAAACCTCACCTCATGTCAACACAGCGTGTTTGTTCAAACGACCGTAGGTGGCGGCAGCTGCCTGTAATTTTTCACTCTTCTAACGTTTAAAAGATCGTTTCCCGAAAACTTATTATCATCGTAATTAAGAAGTGGTATTCCATCAGTCTATAGGCAGGCTGAAATCTGCCTTCAGTGCCCATTTAAAGAAATCTAGATGGTATAAGCTAATCTGGAGCCCTCTGCTACAGCCTGCTTCGTAGATCACAAAGTGTTGCGTTGACAGGGTAAAAAAATACGTAGTGAATTGAAAGTAATTTCGTTCCCCGCTCTGGTTCGGCCCCTGTTCTCGACGATATGGGGATTTAGTCGGTTATTCCCCATTCCGGCTCGCCGCGCCGCGGTCCCATCTTCCCACAACGTGCTCAGTTTCCTCCCCAAGACGCAAGGTGGCACTAGGATAGCATGGATTCATTCCGAATCCAGCACGGAGAAGACGCAGCGAGGAGGAAAGGAAGGGAGGGGATGATTTTCAAGCAGGCGTCCGGTCTATTGTTCGGCGCCTCCATCGACTGGCGCGTGCTTTGTCCGACTAAAAACGTACAGCACAGAGGGCGCTAGAGGCGGTGGACACTCCTCTGACGTCTAGTTGAAGACGGCGCTTTTACGCCAGAAAGTGTCCGAGAGCGGGGCTGATCAGCCTTGGCAGTCAACTATAAATAGTTGCCGAGACAATAAAAACGGAGGCCTCTTCATGCACAGCTAAACCCAACCACTTTTTTGCACAGCTTGCACAGCTAAACCCAACCACTTGTTCACGGTCCTCAGCATCTGTAATGTTGATGTTGGAATAAAATTATGATGATTATGACTTAAAGCCGCCCAATGGGGCACTGAAGCAGTGGAAGGGGGCGTTGGACAGCGGTACCCTAGAGTACCAGGAGGCGCTAGTCGCCATCGCCAAAGCATAGGTGGAAGCCACTGGAATCGTGAACTGAGGTCCCCACTCACAATCCGCTCCGATCTCCTTTTCCACAACAAATGTTTATTCTCTCTATTAAATAAAAGTGGTCTTTAGACTTTCTATAGACTTTCTATAGAGTCAATTGCCTTCATATAGCTATTTTCATATCACTGTTCATAGTCTATAGAGAAGTCTCCTTCAAGCGCATTGCCATAAATATATAGGTTGTCTATGGAACGTTTTATACGACTTGAATGGTCGATAGACTAGTCTACAGACTTTATCTATCTACAGCTTATGGACACTCTCTAAAGCATCTAACGAAATTTTTTAAGGGCTTTCGCTAACTGGTCTTCAGACTGCTTGTGAATTTAAAATTGCATCAGGTCTGTACACTAAGGACACAAGCTCTTAAAAAACTATTGATGTAGACCTGAAGAAAAAGAAGGTCCTAAATCATCGCATAATAGTACGAATAGGTCTATTGGCTTAAAAACAGTATAATTCTTGATTATATTATTTGTATTGCTCTAATTAATCACAGCATATTGTACTCAGACTACAGATTTCATCATCTGTATTTCTATAATTGACTCATAACTTAACTGCCTTTAATCAGCGCCTGACACTAAAAAAGCTATTCAATAACAGATAGCAGTAAAACGAGCGATAAGAAATTCCCAAAATGTTGAACGCTAAAATCGTGTCCGCTGAAATAATCTCACAGTTCCCTTTAATTTCATCGTAACGCGGAATAATAGGGCTTTGTTCTGAAAACAAGCAAAAGGTTGGTTTGGTTTGGTTTATGGGGTTTAACGTCCCAAAGCGACTAAGGCTATGAGAGACGCCGTAGTGAAGGGCTCCTGAAAATTCCACCACCTGGGGTTCTTTAACGTGTACTGACATCGCACAGTACACGGGCCTCTAGAATTTCTCCTCCAAAGAAATGCTAGCCGCCGGGGCCGGGATCGAACCCGCGTCTTTCGGGCCAGCAGCCGAGCACCATAACCACTGAGCCACCGCGGTCTTAACACGCTGTTTAAACAAAACGAGAAATTCTCAAAAGTCGGCAAAGCCTCGTCATTTCGGCGCCCTGCATAAATGAGAGCCTTGCAGGGTACGGAATCGGCTGTTTGGTTGGCGGCTTATTTAACTAAAAGCCAATCAGGCTCAAAGAAAATCGGATAGCCAATCAGGCTTAAGGAAAGTCGGATAGCCAATCGGGCTTAAAGAAAATCGGATGGCCAATCGGGCTTAAAGAAAATCGGATAGCCAAATCAGAGCCAGAGAGCCAATGAAACCCCACTTCTGCCGCCTCTGGAGTACTGCACCGTTCTAGAGATGGGAAGCGTAGCGGAGACGTCGGCGGCCAGCTCAGCCGGACATCCCTGGCGGACAGAGATAGCGGGCAACCGTGCGCTCGGATTGAGTGTGACCGGATGCAAAGGCAGGTGCTGGGCGGTGAGTAAGAGAACGAAGAAGGGACGAAAGAAATGAAAAAGAACGAAAGAGGAATGATGAGATGGAGCCGGGAGCCGTCCCGAGGTCGGGCACTATTTTCCGCTTGCCTGCCTTGTCCGCCAATCTTGTGCGGAGGCTTCGATTTCAACCAAACTGAGACGGCGTGCTATTCACGCCTGTTTTGAGAATGCAGAGAGAATGAATATTTCTGTTTTGAGCGAAGGAATAAAGGAATGCGTAGGGCTCTAACCAATCCTTTGTATAGTTTTGTAACTTTTTATGGTTTTTAATTGGAGCCTTCAATTTTTTATTGCTGAACTCAATTCAGGACGCTGAAACAGATAATTTTTTGCATTCTTGGGTTCAAGGATGCAATGTGAGATTACATAGCAAAGATTCTCTGGTACTATCAAGATTTTCTGATATCTTTGTGCCATAGGTCTTCAACATTGTGAACGCTGAATGACATCTGATTTGATTTGAGCTGTGACATGCACAATGACAAACAAACAAACAAACAAACAAACAAACAAACAAACAAACAAACTTGACTCTGGTGGAACGAGGCATGTGTGGCTTACTGACCAAGTTGGTAATTACAGTGTATTCTGTCCGTTTGTTACTGGGCGTGCAGTTAAGGATGAAGCTTTTAGGCAATTAAAGCAGTCGTAATGAAAAAACAAATCACTTACTTAGTGTCTGCAGATTGGTTACTGTAGCAATATGAGGCACGCAGAATATTTGATAAATTTATGTTGGAGTCCCACAGTGAAGAAACATACACAGTCAGTAAGGACAGGACGAATTGCTTAACATGGTGCTCCAACATATAGAATCCCTACTAACTCGCCCCTATTTCCACCTTGAGAAATTTTCTCAACCTGCAATTAGAGACAAGAAGAGTAGAGTGTCGAATTCAAGACGAGAAGAAATGTGGAAGCTATGTATAAAACATTAGGAAGGAAGTGGGTAGGAGACAAAAAGCCACTTGAAGGCTTACTGAATAGTAATGAAAACTTTGTACCATGAAACATTCAACTACGGCTTATTCACGAAGTATCGTGGTGATCTGACGGCCTCAATGGAAAAGCAAGCCTCTGTTACTCCCACTGCTACCGGCGAATCGACCAGTGTACACACTAAGTGAAGAAGTATCCTTTTTTGTAGCGCCCATAAACCCCTGAACCGCGCGAGACTTGCAGGCAATGCAGTATAATCTCTTTGTAGCGAAAGTGTCTTACAACAAAAAATGCTATATGCGCTTTAGTTGGAACTTCCGAAAGCTATATATGCATTTTCAGCAACCCCCCTTCTGTCATTACAATATGGTTTACCATAGCCTCAACTGGTTAACTTCGTTTTTAATAGTGTGTATTTAACTCTGTTCCTTTTTTTTCGTATTCACTTTGCTTTATTAATAGCCTTCTGCCATCCTACCCATTCAGCGTCTCTACGAATGGTGATGTTCTAGTTCATATCTTTGTGTGTACTTGCAACGTTTTTCGACTGTTTTTGTGAATTTATTCGTTTTGGTGTTGGTATTCCTAATTATTGTATTGTTCCGCTTTTTGAATTATGTAGTTTCTTGCAGCTAATTTTCTTTTTGCAATCATGCGTATCATTTTTTTGTAGGCATGTCTATGTATGCGTTACCCTCCTTTTCGTAACAGTTTCATTTTATATCTATGTGCCACTTCCCTCAATAATGCGCTTTGGGCCATGAGGGTATAATAAATAAATAAATAAATAAATAAATAAATAAATAAATAAATAAATAAATAAATAACAACTTAGTTTGAGGTTGTCGCCATCTAACTAACTACTCTTTTCAAAAGAGCGTTCTAAGATAACTATAAGTAAAATATCCCTCATTATTTACTACATAATCGCAGATTATTGATACAAAGAAAAGTATTTTGTGGCAGGTTAGGTGTCCATTTGATTGCAGTAGTGCCTGTGAACTGCCGCAGAATTCATGCGGGTTGGCCCATCTCGTTGTCATATCGGCTTAGCGTAGCGCGGCAGCGCGGACTGGACAACGCGAAAGCAAAGAAATAAATGGCAGTACTGGCGCAGCCAAAAACAAACAGAGCACAACCAGCAACATCAAAACGAACAACAAGCACAGCCGGAAAAATCCTGTGCGGTACCACGTACCCCACATCGTTCAAGCTGACGATGGCATTAAGGCCGCTCAGTTTGATAACGTGTGCGAGCTCGCTTCATGGCTCGCCTGGACAACGTAGCAAACGAGGCGTGCGCGGCGTTCGTTCAAAAATATAGCAAAGGACAGGCCACACAGAGAACTTAAAAAAATATGTGGCACTCCGCCCATCTTTTTAAATCACCGTGACGACGAAAATGAAGATCGCGTGAGTGAAATTTAAATAAAGGCAACGAAGCTTAACTTTCCATCCTGCCCGAGAGATGCAGGGCGTCATTACACGCCTCTTCTCTTTCAGGCTCGAAAATGAAAGTAAAAAAGGAAGAAAGGAGATGAAAACAGAATTATCGACCTAAGCCCCTCGTCCCAACCCATGAAAGTAAGACACGGCGAACAGCAGTGTTAAGCGAATTCGATACGCGTCGACTGGCAAATCCCTTGTTCTCCGAAGCTCGTCCTACCCCGTCCAATGTTTCCCGTCAGACCAACCCTCCATCCCAAGCTATGCTTCCCTCGGCGAGCGCATTTCCGAGTTGACGAGTTGCCACGGGGAAGAAGGGGAACAAAAAGGGGGAAAAAAGGGTGGAAATGTAAAAAAAAGCTGACAGACTTTCCTAGCAACACCAACAGCGGCGGTGAAAGCGGCTGGTCGACGGAGAAGCACCAAAGAGCCGTCTAGGCACGAACAACCATCGAACAAGCCGGCTGTATTAAAACGTAAAAGCAGCCCGCTCGCTCATGGGGATGAGATGAAAATGCAGCTCCCCCCTCTTCAGAGTGCTAGGGGAGTTTGGGGAGTCAGGGATGAACGGGTCTGCTCCTCGCCCCATCGCTTCCCTCTGTGTCCCCAAAGCTATACGCGTTATTAAGGACTCCCCCTCACATCCCTCCGGCGCCTTCTTGGCCTTGCGACGCCTGGCTCAAAATCCGTCACTCTGGGGGACGCTCCCGGGCGTGGCGTGTCTGTGGGGAAAAAAGGGTATGAAGGGGAAGGTTTCATAACCGATTCTGTCCCCAGAACTTTGTTCCTTGTTTATTTGTTCCCCCTTCCTGCCTAGCGGTAGCAGGACACCTCCATAGACGCCATATTCTTTTTCTCTTCTTTACTTTCCGCATGTCCGCAATTTTGGGGATGTCCAGCACTGGCTTGCTTCCCCTTTCGCGGCATTTTTGCGGTGTTGGGAGTGGGAAGGTGGTGCCCGCTGCGGTGTTGTGGTTTCTCGTAGTATTCTCCCTATTCTGTTTGGAACGCGCGTACTCTGCTGAATGCAGTGTCCAAGTCGACAGCTTTTTCGTTTACTGTTTCATCCGCCCGCGACAGAATTGAAGCGGTCCACGCGCCAAGACGTGGAATAAGTGCAAAATAGTGCGAGTTCATTCGTGGTGCCAGGTTTCCTGTTGCAACTTGCCTTTGTTTTTTTCTTTTCGATCGTCTCCGACTTTTTGCAGCCTTTATTTTTTAATAAAACAAGGAGGTTGGCCGGAGGGATGTTGTGGCATTATTGCGACGGCACGTTTCAGGAATACACGTACTGTTTCTTCGAGCTTTTTATTCGCTTTTCAAAGCGGCGCGTTTCATTTGGTGCAATGTTGCGTTCTGCATTGTAACTTCGATGCAGGACATACATCACGTCTTTTTTTTTTTCATTCGGCCTCATGCCTGACTGGCTATATGCCCCAACGGTTCTGCGTATAAAACGAATACTAAGGTTCCACGTTTCTGGGGAACGCAATTTATGCCGGAGAGACTGGAATACCCTGGACCGACTCCATCATATTGAATTGCTTGCACCTTTGCCAGGAAAAAATGCTTTGCTGCTGTTCCAGCGACTGGTAGCATAACAGTAAGTATAAGCTGTGCTCCAGGTCGGTCTTTATAGTTTAGGCTCAAACTTCTGACGCTTTCGTTGGCAATTTTCCTTCGACCACCGGTGCAGTTCCCGCGTTCCCCTCCCGTAAGGTCTGAAAAATTAAGACGCCATCACTTCAGGAACGCCATCTTAGAGGCGCGTATGTACTTTATTTGTGGTCTATGTGGTCTTCTTGAGCCTAGAGAGAAGGAAGACCTCCGAAACGAGTTTATTTGGAGCCTATTCTGCAGTGAAAGAACAGCGTCGTGAAGGAAACATGAAGCCATTCTTCTCTTCAACCTCATTTTCCTTTCAAGGTGCGAGACGCGAAACAATCAACACTGGAAGTGGTCGCGGCAGCTAGATTAAGTTTAGCAGCAGCAGTTTGAGCGTCGGCTTGTTTTTCACTTTTTCCTTTCCCGCGCATTATTTTGAAGATGAATCCTGCAGCCAATCGGGCGAGATACTTGACAAATCGTAATCCCCCAAGTACCTCACACACAAAAAAGAAAACTTTCTCCGCGCAGTAAGCACGGATACAGCGCCGGCTACGTGAGTGATGCGGGTCAGGGGGCAGCATCGTCTCATTTGCATAGCCCAGAAGTCGAGCCGAACGGGAAGACGGTTCAATGCCTCCGCTCGCTCAGACAGTGTGAGAACTGCGCCGGGTTTATATTCACCACTGCTCCCTCGCTATTACTGCCACGCGTCCTCTTTCTTCCGACTTGGCAGTTCATTTCCGGTTCCGGCGTAGCTCGTTAGGGCCGAACGCGGAGGCTCCACTCAAGATGGCGGCGAAATGGGGACGCCAGGCGAAAGGAAGAGGGAATGAGAGAAGGATCCGGAGAATACGACCGGCGGGCCGAGCTGCGTTCAAGTTAGTTTCAGCGCAACAGAAAAGAGGAATGAAGAGTACCTAAAGAGGAGAAAAAGAAGGAAAAAACAAAAAATACCGCGGGCAGATGTGTGGCGCGAGAACACGCTTTTGTTCACCTCTCGCTTGGCTAAGCCTAACGTGGCGTGCCTGTCGAGCTAAGCGGAAGTGCGAAAGGGGAAGAGAGGACGGCAGGGAAGCGGTAACCCTAATGACAATGACTCCGAGTTAGACCTGAACTCCGTTGCTCCCTAGACCTGCTTCCATTAATTAGGGAACAAAAAAAAACATCGGCAGAGAGGGGAGGGAGCTAAAACGATTTGAAGGCTTTGCGTCGGACGTGGTGACATACTAGGCCTCGGTTTTTTCTATGGTTGGGGCCATGCAGCACTGCGGTATACGGAGCGTCTTCAGACAGTCAGAGGCCGAAGTCGTAGAGTTCTTCGAAGCTCTTCGTCTATCGTGCCATTGACTACTGATGATGATGATGATGAGAGAGGTGATGTGGTCTACTCCCCTTGCGTCAGGTCGTCACGTTCCCGAACCCGATCAAATTAATAAAGAAGCAATAGCATGGCTGTAGAGCCCCAAGTCGCTAGCGATGCTTCCATGTGAGAAATTTTCTTCGGCCCCTCAGTTAGCTTACGTTGAATATAAGTTTACAGTACCGTGCACTGATTTAGGGGGGGGGGGGGGGGGGGGGCAGAAAAATCAGGACAATACAAGGTCATGGTTTTACCGTAATGCAGCGTGAAATCTAATGGGCCCTGTGCCGCCGTAACAGCTTCCTGTATTTCGTAAAATCCTGTTATGGATTTCAAATTCAATCAACAGAGCGCTGCGAAAAACGACGAAGGAAAGAGGCGAGGGGCGGGATGATGGATCTGATTTTAGGATTTTCAGCGAAGTACTACGAATATAATCTTGCCTGAGCACCATAGACCAGAGTGCAGGAGCCCCTTGTGGTCAGTATCGTCACCTATTCGATGGCTTCTTCGTAACTCTACATTTAAAGTTGCGGCATGAAAATCCGCGAGTCTAGAAGAAGATTGTATCACGAGAAAAACTTGAAGCGCGTTAGCTGCTGTTTTGACAGTAATGAATTAAAATTTGGTGATTCCAGTGCTCTCGTGTATATGGCCCACTTTCTTTGAACAGATTATTCATTCGTCCTTTCGCCGTCTTACAGCAGAATAAAGCTTACCATTGGACCGCAAACAAAACAGAAAGTATATGGTTAAAATCAAACGAAATTGATGGAGAAAGCTATTGTCCTTCCGAGTGTAGTGAACTTTCCTATTGCATAGACAATCATAGAACGAATATGCATATAGCGCCCTTGAAAGGAACACGCGGTGTACTCTCAACGGAAAAAGACAGATCTCGAGCTTATGTAAAGCAATACAACATGTCGGCTAAATTTTGAACCCGCTTACGCCACTCCCTTTTTTTACACGTGTACGCATGTTTGCCTTTGTGAACTGTTTGCAGCTGCATTAAATTTGCGGTAGTAGCGTTTGCGGTGCTCAGTGAGGAACAAACCACTGAAAGTTTCCATATGACGAGTTCCAGATATCCATACGTCTACATCAGAAATTTTACGGAGTCAGTATAGAGCGTATGGAGTCGGTATGGACTATAAGGAAACACGTATAGAATCTTACGGACTCTGTATGACGTCTTGTACACTGAATAGAAATCATATAAAAATATGTAGAGTGCTTATGGACTCCGCACAGACAAGTAATGGATTTCCGTATTATATTTGACATCTTATGGACTCCAAATTCTCATAATTCCATACGAGCGGCTCGTATGGAACGTTTCATAGAAACTGCGGGCCCAAGAACTTTTGGCACGAGTCCGCGCCTCTGTTTCTCAGTCCCTTTACTCGATCTAACTGTAAAGTGGCACTGCTGTTCCTGCAGCGGCCAAATTCGCTGTCGCGAGGCTCCAGTGCGTCTCTTTTTATGCGAAGCATACTACTTTAGCTACCACTTCAGCCCTTCACCGTGGTTATGCGCCTCCAAATCACGTGATACATGACGTCACACCACGTGACACGATGACGTCACGACAGTAGAGAAACGGGGGCCCACCTCGCGCCGTCGCTGTGGTTGTGCGCCTCCAAATCACGTGATACATGACGTCACACCACGTGACACGATGACGTCACGACAGTAGAGAAACGGGGGCCCACCTCGCGCCGTCGCTGTGGTTGTGCGCCTCCAAATCACGTGATACATGACGTCACACCACGTGACACGATGACGTCACGACAGTGGAGAAACGGGGGCACACCGCGCGCCGTCGCTGTGGTTGTGCGCCTCCAAATCACGTGATACATGACGTCACACCACGTGACACGATGACGTAACGACAGTGGAGAAACGGGGGCCCACCTCGCGCCGTCGCTGTGGTTGTGCGCCTCCAAATTACGCGACACGATGATGCTTCGCATTCTCCAGGCTTAACCAAGTTAAGCCACAGCCATTTTTTCATTTTCCTTAGCGTCATTATTTTATGTCTTGAATTTGTTTTCGGCCTCTTTATCACGATCTGCGTTGCCCTTTATATTGTACACTTGGTCAGCACATCATGTCCCGCCCACTGGCAGGCGTGTCTGCAATGACTTCACTAAAGAAAACTGTTTTGAAACGGGAGGTAAGGGAATAGTGGGAAATAAGGTAAGGAAAGAGAAATGTTCGCTTTTTGTTACTTTCTCGTGTCAAATACGCATGCCCTATGACACTATATTTCTCTAGGTGCTTAACGAATTAAATTCGTTGCCACGAATATTTTCGTAGCCGGTGTTAAAAGTTCAGTTTTAGCCCTATATGCTAGGATGACTATAATGTACACAAACTAAATTAAAAAATTCACGTGACATACAGCCGTGTTCATAAGGCTTAATCCCCACTGGTGTTTAAGCCTGATAATAACGTTATACTGCAAATATTTTTGCCTTTGCTTTGCAAGTTCAGAAAAGTGTCTTTGCTTGGGGAAATTGGTGAGTTCAAGCTTTTTTTTTTTAATTTTCCCGAGGAAACCGAGCAGTGCTCTCTGAAAAATCAAAGCGAATTGAATAAAGGCATCCACTTCCCTCTGAGACAGCACGCTGCGCGGCCAGTGTGAATTTGTAGTGTAGAAATTTGTACCATTTGTAGCATCGCATGCAACATTGAAAAGACTAAATAGTAATATAGAGATGTCTCGTCTAGATGAAAGGTAAAGATTAAGTTAAAAGTACCGTAATTAAATGCTCTATTTGAAGGGAAGTAACCGCGCTGCTCTAAAAAAATGGGCACTACAATAAGCACTAAAACAGCAAAGATATTCTTGTAAGCTAATTGAACGGTGAGCAGCATCAAGGCGTGTGCAATTAAGTTGGTGTATGCGGCATCATATGACTGCGATTATATAATAAGACACCAAGCGTCCAGTATTATCTTTCGTCTGCTCATATTTCTAATCGTTTGCTCCCAGATTGGGGATCACAAATCAACTTATTCTTGGAATAGTGTTGCTTGTGATATCTGGTTAGGAACAATCATGAAATAAACTTGATTTACCGCCCACACCTACTCATATATTCTGGAACCGAGAACAACCTTTGTAGTTGTCCTGGAAGGTATTCCCTACATGTCCTATCCTCTTGCCTTTCCCTATTTACTCCTGACGCTGAACAGAGGCGAGTGAAACTTCGCACAGCTCACGTCAGCCCTGCCCACTGCCTCTTTTCCTTATTCTTCCAACCCTCCTCTCCGCCTTTTCCCTATTTACTGGCAACAATTCAAGCCCCTTCCACTTCGACACCGCGGTTGTGCGCGCAATATGGCCTGTCATCGGGACAGCAGCCGATCCCCACTTCCCTTTTATATCCCGACGCGCCCTCTTCGCGCCTCGGTCAGACAATGGGGATTCGAGGGAGGTGCCTGACAGGTCTGCCCTGGGACTTATGCCCGGGCTGCCCTTCCCTTCCCCAGATTCCCTTCTTCCCCAGCCTCCCTTCTTCCCCACCGTCCTATTTCCCTAACCTCGCCCTCTGCCGCACGAAGCACTATATAAGCCCCGCGAAATTGTGGAAACGCTCAGAAAGGGGAGAAACCATCGAGAGAAAGGGAGAGAGGTTTAATTAAGAACCAGGGGGTCGGGGTGAGAAACCGGTTTGAAGAGCAAACGGCTCAAAACAAAAGGATTCCCTAGGGAGAAACGAAGAACAAAGCGAGGGAGAAGATGAGGATGTGCGCATGACGGAGTGCGCATACCGGTTCCGCCGTGGCCTTCAGGCGATAAATCGAGAGACAGAAGAAAGAAAAGGTGAATGAAATAAATAGAAAAAAGAACGGAAGAAAGACAGAAGGAAAGAGGGAAAAAAGAAAGAAAAGGGCATGCCTCCTTCTGCAAAGGCCGGTACGCTCTTCACTCGGATCTTGAAGAGCAGAAGGAGTTCGGGCACCTCTTCCATAATTTCCTTTTATTTGTGACGTTTCGAGCAGCGTGCACCACTGCCTGCTGCATTATGCGCATATATGAAAAGTGGTGAATCTCCGCTGCCGGCCAGTATAGGAGCAAAAGGATAAAGGGAGCTGAAATTGAGACGATCCTTAGCGCTATCCAGGCTTCACTTTTGGGTTGACAGCCGCACTGAGGCGAGGATATTCTTTTCGCCTGCCGTCGGGTGTTAATTTCGCCCAGAGTGAAGAAACCGGTCACGGCTTCGAAATTAATTCGACGCCGGACCGAGGCCTATCCGGGTCACTGGGCTTTGACTCGTCTCTGCGAGGGAGAGGAAAGAGTCGTTACGAAATCCAAGCTGCGACGATGGAAGGCCGTGCCTGCACCCGCTGTTGCGTCGAGCAGAAAGAACTGCCACTTCGCTGCAATGGCGTGAGCTATTTCCGTTTTCTACTGACTTCAAATTCGTCTGCAAGTAAAGTAAAGGAGGGATGATAGCTTGGCCGTAACGGAACAGAAAGGGTCAGATAACTATCGCTTCACGGCTAATGTCTTTAACCCTAATTCGAGATCAGTAGCGGCAAGTTGAGCTTATTTTCATGGTTAAAGCCAAGGCTCTGGTCCGCAGTTATGTCAGCTCTCCAAAACGGCTCACTCTCCAAGCCTCTCAACCCGAACGCCACTCCGTTCGTACATTGTACGCTTGCCTCAGGGCATAATTTATAGCTGAGGGCGACAATTTCGACCAATGACTTTTGTCCTGTTGAGGTCCTTTACGTCAGAAAAGCATGAAAAAAGAAACTTCGGTTCCTTATATTGGAAAAGATGTAATAAACTAGGCAGCTTTTTACCTTTCCTGGGGTCAAAGAGTGCGAGCAACAGTTATAACATTTCTACCTCTGTAAGGAAAAGCATACGAAGGCCATCAGGGCCGAAGCCTAAGTGCCTCATACCACCAGTAAGGCCGCATTCCTGATCTCTTAATAATACTCTCACTGCAAAAGAGACGGACGCGTGAGTAATCAGTTGTGGCGTATACTACGACGACGCCTACGCCGACTCAGTTCGCGCCACAAAAAATTGTAATATGCAGGTATACCCGTAAAGGTGTTCTACTCGTGTTATTATTTTACCACACGTATAGCAGTATCATTATGTGGATCCATGAGACGCTCACAGAGTTTATGCAGTTTGCGAGTGCCAAGTTCGGGATAATTAAGACAGTTCTCTCAGCGCGTTCCTTCTCCGGCACGAGGCGTGACTAATAGTGCGCCCTGTCAACACCGAAACGAATGAGTATTGTCTTAGCAGAGCGAGGGCTAGAACTATAATTGATGCGTAGACTCAGTCACGGTTATCTATTTGAACAATGCTTTCTACTAATAGTGCGCGAGTTTTTTTTTTTTTTTCAGCGCTACAAACTTTTACATGAATGATCACGTCCGTGCCTTATTCCTTTGAGTCACCTGGTTACGAGGCCGTTGAGTCATCCTGCAGCACAACGACGTTTATCGTGCGGTTTGAGGAAGTTCGGCAGTTCTCTTTTTTCGCCAGAAGCAAAGATTACATTCCGCGTGCTGCGCAGAGCAAAGTTTCTTGCCCCGAGGGAAATACTGCGTTGTTAGGGCTTGATTTCCCTCGTCGAAACCGAGCGTTTCTTGAAGATCCGATTCAACTAGTGCAATAGAATTGTACGTTACAGGAAGCTGGAGCTGAGGCACGTCAGGTGCTCTACGTTGCAGCTTAATACGTTTTCTGTTTTTGCTGCCTTTCCAGCCTACTTTTAGTTTTTTTTTTAATATTTGGGAGACGAATTTAAGCGCCTGTGTCGTGTTCTCTTTCCTTGGTCCCTTGTTCGTTTCGCGCGGATCCACAATATGAATTTAAAGTCTACACTGTCTACATGACATTTAAATAATTCACGGTCTGAGAACATACAAGCAATGTGGTGATGTGTATTTTTTGCCGCATGCTGTTGCCTAGTATACGGAGGAAACTTAGCGTTAGCAGTTTTTCACACCACCTCGATATTTTTTGCTTCTAGCGATGGAAAATAAAGTAATTGCTATACCGATGCAAATCAAACGCGCTTGCATGAACCACTTCCAGTGAAAAACAAAACGCACTGTGAATTTCAGAGACCTATTTCTCTTACTGGGTGGTGGCGAAGAACCAAATGTGTAACCCTTGATATCTAAACTTAACAGATTTGTAACTTTAGGTACCAATTTCAGGAAGAACTACTTCCCTAGTCGAAAAATATGACACAGTCAGTCCCTAAATAGAATAAAACTTCTTGTCGTCCTCTTGTTCCCAAAGACTTCTCTGTAGTATTCCGAACTCGCCTTTTGTCGTGACAGAACTGGCTGTGTTACTACAAAGGACAACACAATATTCTGCTCTTAATACAAGAATTTCTGTTGCTCCTTGAAAGCCGATCCAAAAATGCTAAAGAAAATATGTTCTGACGACAGAGCATTTTCTACTGTGTTTTCGATAGCGTTCCGCTGGTTTTATCCAGCTAAACATAGCTGCACACGCGCCTACTATAACAAAACTAACGTTCACACTCACAAGTCTGAAGCAGTTCGATGCAACTTAAGAGAAAAGTCACTGAAACCCCCCATATGGTGGCAGGCGAGAATTATTTATGAAGCGAACAGTTCCCGACAATTACTAAGAATTCTTGCTTATGGCAAGACTGTGTCCAGGCGAATAGATATTGATGGCTGGGAAAATATCGAGCTAACTGCAAAGCTCACGCAAACCAGTGACCGGGCGGCCTGTTTCATCATTCCTGACGAGGCTACGTTTAAAAGCGAGACAGCTTCGACGGATGTCTTGCTGTAAAGAGCTGGTTGCTGCCGAACAAAATCTGCATACTGCCTCTCGATAAATGCTGCGCAACACACTGTTCAATGCAGAGGTAGAATTTTGTGAAATGTGGTTGATATCAACGAACCGTCGAAACGAGGGAATACTACGCGAATCGTAGAAGTTTGTAATAAGGGAGTAATTACTCACTGACATCCACCCGAGCGCAGCCATACGGCTACAAAGGAAAGCTATACAGCTTTCTCAGAAACTTCGTAGTTAACATTTGGCCAACACTGTTCCCACTTCGAGTTATTGATCAATTCGCTCTCGCCCTACCATAAACTTGCCGTTCCGGTTAGCTGAATTGGTAGAGCGACAGCTCCGGTGAAGCGGTGGTCCCAGGTTCGAACCCCGGAAAAGGACGAATTTTTCTTTAACTACGAAGTTTCTGAGAAAGCTGTATAGCTTTCCATTGTAGCCGTATGGCTGCGCTCGGGTGGATGTCAGTGAGTAATTACTCCCTTATTACAAATCTACTCCACCTTGGAGGTTCCCCCTAAAACATTTGGCCATCGTAGAAGTTTGTGTCTATCGCGATTGGCCACGATGCAATCACAAGCCATTCACAAACCGATCACAAACCATTCTAAGCGAGTGAAAGCTTTAGCTTAGCTGGCACCTGCATTAGCTTCCATACTGTGGAGACAGCTGATCCGCTTCAAAGGTGAGCTAAGATTCGCGAAACTCGTTTTGCGTAGCAGCGCTGCTTTAATGTCCGGCACATGGGCTGTGACCAACCACGATCTCGGAAGTGAAATACATGGACCAATCAGAAAAGGACTAAGCAAGACGAAATTAGTGAATAATGCACCTGAAGGGCTAAAAGTGGGTGAATGGACAAACACTGACAGGCGTACGCACCCACGACCTGCACTCACGCTCGTTGTCAACGTGACTGTTCCACCAATCCACGTGTGGTACTGTTTTACGACACTGTGACGTCATAGCGTTCGGCAACGCTGTACACTTCTGGTGCTACAGCGCACGATATGAAAACAAACACGGGTTAGCCTCTAGTGGCAAGAAGAGGCAAATGACAGTGGCGTCGCTTTCGCGCTACTGCGAGTCGAGGAAGAGACCCTGGACGTAAAATCGGGACCGGGATGATATGAGAGGGATCCGAACTAGAGGGCCGCCGATACTGGAGAAATGAAAGCGAGCTGAGCTGGCGTAGCCGGAAGAAGTGGGAAGAAGGAGAGGGGCGGAGCAACACTTCGGGGCGCCAGTTTACGACTGCGATCGCAGCGCCCCCCTCCAATCTTACTGTCCCCTCTCGGCTCCCCGACACTCTTCCTCCTCAAAAAATAGGACCTCCAGCGTTCCGCTGCCACGGGACACGGTCATTGCCAGCTCCCGGAATCTGTGCAATTCCTGGTGGTGGGATGTGGACGGAGGTGAGAGAAAGGGGATGGGAGGTTCTTCCCTCTTGGACGCATTTTTCCACTCTTCAAAACACGGGGCCCCCGGTCGGTCGGCCGGGATGCAATAAAGGGCGGCCGTAAATGTATGAGAGGCACGCCACGCTCCACTTGTACGCACTCGCGGTCATCGGCCGAGAACCCAGCGTGGCATCGCCACCGTCGTCACAGAATTGGAGGAAAGGGACTGGACGTCGCCATGACTACACTTTGCAATCACCATCCTTGAGTGGTAGGTGTCGTTGGTATGAGGACAAAGAATGCTACCAGCACCACTGTTTCTGCATTCCAAGAATGATGGAAGATTGGTGAGACTTAAGGAAGAGAACTAAGCCGTAGATGTACTAAGAGCTGTATATGGACTTACACTCAAGTTTCCTCTCCGTGCATTGCAGAAATCTTTAACCCTACTCGTAACGAAACTGCGAGTGGAATACCAGGTCGTAACTTGTGGACAGTTCCTGAAGCTTAGGAAATGGTGGCACCATCTGTGAGCGGACGAGTCAGTTATTAGTGGTCCCCTAGAACTTTTAGTTACAGAGTATTTATGTTTTGAGCCGCCTTCGCCAGGTCATCTGACTGCATGAAAGGAAGTCAGTCCTGTAGTATTCCAGCTCCAGTCCTATCAAGGTGCGAGATTTCTGTACACGGGCTGTATGGAAGTTTTGTTGCTGGCGTGATAGAAAAGCAAGGAGAGAGGCTTGGTCGAGTATATAGCTGTATATGTCAATAACCCCCACGCCTCCTGTAGAATAGTTTTCTTTTAGTGCAGTAGTGCGAGTGCAGTAGTTTATTTTAGAGTTTCAGCATTTAAAGGCTTTCTCTATAGCGTCGAGGGAGAATATAGTTCGTCAAACTACGCTAACCACGTCCACCTCTGTGCACTAACCGCTTCAATGAACGCTACTTCCGACGATGATCGTCGTCATGTAGTCTACAACTCTGCTTCTCATTCGAAAAAGGAGCACCTTTTTTTTCTATTTCTCGTTGTCTCAGCGGGAAAGTGAAGTAACACACATCATGCTCATTAGTTCATTGATTAAATGGGCGGTGATGTACACAATGACGCATAAACTTCTTTAAAGGAATCCAAGAGAGCCGCGGGTGTTAAAGGCACGGCAGTAATCTATAGGAGGATTTGAAAAATTAATAGGCAGAAATAAAAATAAACATGATCCTCGGCGTACCGCTTTACGTCGTCTCAGGCCAAAATCAAAAGCAACGCACCCCCCCCCCCCCCCCCCCACACCATTCGTGGCAATAACAAGGTAAGAAGGAAAGACCTGAAGCAAACAAAGTATAAATACAAGTTCAAGGGCCATCTCCCGCGTTTACCGGTCTTGAGGCTTAAATCAAGCCAAACGCGGCGATGGGCTCTGTCCTAAGGGAAGAATGGGGGCGGCGGCAGGAGCCGGCACCGGAGGCTGAGTATCAGGCGTTTGCAATTCAAGGCACACGCCAAAGCGGCCAGCCGCGCGATAAACATTGAACAAACGCAGAATATACACAAACATATACACTCAAGCCAAACAAGTACATCCACTGGGAGGACAGGAAACGACATTTCGGACTAAGCCCGACAGGAGGCGCTCGCGCGGGAGGAGTCTGCGGAAACTGAGGGGTTCGGTTGGTCGGTAAAGTAGATCCCCGAAAACAATGGAGGCCTTAAAAGAGACTTGTCCCTTGCATCTTCCCGCTTTGAGCTTCTGCTTCACGGGATGCTAGGACGTGACACCCCGGGGCACGAGGATAGCTGACAATGTCTCCCCTCTCCTTCATTTCGTTCTTTCTTTTTTCACAGAAGGATGCAAGGAAGGGGTACCTCCCTGCGTGCTACACCCTGTATAAATAAAGGTGCAGCACTGTGGAAGCTACAAATGGTCTCTGCCAACGAGTCAGAAACCCAATTTGTGAAGAAACTCTTTGTGCGTAATTACGGCCAGTGAATGGCTGGCTCACTCTCAGACCTGGTAGAGTAAAGGTTGCCAGTCAGAACTGTGTCGGGGTAAACAGCCGGTAGAGAGGTGTTATTCTTACGTGTTCGGCTTCGCGACCTCAGTGCATCGTCAGTGGTTGACATCAGCGGTACCTTTCGCAGTGCTGCACCGTTTTAACGCGACAGGGTATACGCCGAGCGTGAAGGCCATTACATCAGGGAATGGCTGAAAACAGCGGGTGAGAGGAGGCTGATGGGGAGGAGGTGAACGGAGATACATAGAAGCGACTCCGACTGATGTCATCAAGAGCGAAGCCTTGGCACGAAGTTTAAAAGTAGAAGTAGAAAATAAAAGTGACAAACAAGAAAACGCTGAAGGGAACCACATAAATAAAGGCATCTACGAAACAGAGGTGTATTACAGTCCAATGGCTGACGTATGCAACACAGTTTTTTCGAAAGTAATTCTATTCTTTTTTTGCTGTTTTCTTGTTTGCAATGTCCTCGCTTTCGTTCTTGGAAAATAAATGGAGAAGGACGTCGGTGAATTTGTGAGCGGGTCGCTCCGGCAGTGTGTATAGCGAGGCAAACGGTGCCAAGGACCAAGAAACAGATCGCTCGAATGTCACGCTTTCTACGAAATTGAGGATATATATGCGCTCCAGTCACAATGAAGTCCGCTAGGCGAGCGAGCGGGGTGGGAAACAGACACTGAGTTTTCGAGCTCGAAATCCTATAAAGGTGGCAGTACAGTGTCACTCGCAGTATCAGGCTCTAACACATCACTTTCCCTAACTCCTCTAAGTTTTCTCGAAAGAAGAAGAAAAATGGAAGCCTGAAAGGTTCCAGGCTCTAGTATCTCCCCTCGCAATATTACTTTATATTGTGCGTCACTCTCTATATCCCTCATTCGTTTCCATGAAAAACAGGTGAAATGGAAGACGGAGGAAGTGAAACGAAAAGGTTTGAACGAACGCTAGGGAAAGATAAAAGAACGCTGAGATAAATAAAAACAAAGGAGTATTTCGGCGTGCAGGAGGATACGCAGTGTAAACGAGTATATTTGACTCGGCTAGGCTGGTGAACTTCGTTGAATATGCGAGTGTCTGAGTCAGCGAGTTATCTAAGTAGACCATAAAAACAGAACAGCTGAAAAAAGCAGCCGAGTAAAAGAACAGTTTTAGAAAGCGTATGAAAGCGAAGAACTAACTTTGCCTACAAAGGCGGTGCTTCGAAAAGATGCAAATTTTAAAGCAGTACCCTACCCAGAAAGAAGTGCTATGAAAAAAGTTTTGTTCTCTACAAACTGTCGAGAGTTTAAGTCAAAATCTATTTTTTTGTTCTCATTGTTTAGCGAAACTATGCAGGCTATTTTACATAGTGGAACATGATAAACGCAGCGCAAATGGACGAGGAGATAATAAGAACGCGCGCAGAGTCAGCCCTAACTTCCAAGAATACTTTTTCTTGCAACAGCGCTTCTAGCAAACACTTTGCGTAGTGTTTACAAAGAGTACAAAAGCAGAACAAAATAAAAATGGTCAAATTCGGAGTTCTTAGGCGCTCAACGAGAACCCTATCGTCTTGGCAGGCGCACTGCACTAATACTATGGCAGGTTGTAATGGAAAGTAAAGAGGAAGTTTCCAACAACGAAAACAGATATAAAAAATTGGCAGTGGCTTAGCTGAGCGTTGCCAGAATAAACATAGCGATAGGTGTGCAGTCTCTCTCTCGGTCAGAGGCGAGCGGGGCGGCGCGCGGCGCACCAGCTCCGCGGCTGTGACGTCCCTCGGCTCCTCGCGCATGCGCACAAGTGGCGCCGAAGGCCCGCAGCGAAGCAGCGAGACTGCGGGTAATGTAGCTCTCGCTACAAAACAGCCGATGAATTTAGTGCCCGTGAAGAATTAGAGAAATACCGAATGCCACTTTGTTTAAATAAAGCGGTCATTTGCCAACGCTTGACGCTGCAGACGAGCAGTTTCGTAGACTTGATAAAGTTCGGTCAGCCTTATGCTGAAAGAAACTGAAAGAAAGAAAGAAAGAAAGGAAGGAAGAAAGAGAGAAAGAAAGAAAGGAAGAAAGAAAGAAAGAAAGAAAGAAAGGAAGAGAGAAAGAAAGAAAGAAGGAAAGGAAGAAAGGAAGAAAGAAAGAAAGAAAGAAAGGAAGAAAGGAAGAAAGAAAGAAAGAAAGAAAGAAAGGAAGAAAGAAAGGAAGAAAGGAAGAAAGAAAGAAAGAAGGAAGGAAAGGAAGGAAAGGAAGAAAGGAAGAAAGAAAGAAAGAAAGAAAGAAAGAAAGGAAGAAAGGAAGAAAGAAAGAAAGAAAGAAAGAAAGAAAGGAAGAAAGAAAGAAAGAAAGAAAGAAAGAAAGCAAAGAAAGAAGGAAAGAAGGAAAGAAGGAAAGAAAGAAAGAAAGGAAGGAAGAAAGGAAGAAAGAAAGAAAGAAAGAAAGGAAGAAAGAAAGAAAGAAAGAAAGAAAGAAAGAAAGAAAGAAAGAAGGAAAGGAAGGAAGAATGAAAGAATGAAAGAATGAAAGAAAGAAAGAAAGAGAGAAGAAAAGAAGAAAAGAAGAAAAGAAGAAAAGAAGGAAAGGAAGAAAGAAAGAAAGAAGGAAAGAAGGAAGGAAGGAAGGAAGGAAGGAAAGAAGGAAATAAGGAAATAAGGAAAGAAGGAAAGAAGGAAAGAAGGAAAGAAAGAAGGACAGAAAGAAAGAAAGAAAAGGTAGTGGTGTTTCTCGAGTGAAGTGCGGGGACTTATTCCGCTTTGTACGGCACACAAGGGGCGCTCACCTATGTCGGTGCATCCTCCCCAGGTGGCCTGGTGGGCGTGGCGAGCTAACCGGGAGATGGCGTCCATGTAGCCCTTGGACGCAGCAACGGCGGCTGTGAAATGAAGAAGAAAAAAAAAACATAAACATCCCGCTCAGTGTCGTTATTGGTGATTACAAGTTACTCTCGTCTATCAATGACGGTAGTAATTATCGACATCTAAGTTGGATTTGTGGCTTGGCTGCTCTTGGATCCCTTCCAAATTGCCGCATCTAAATCATCATGCATTTTGTTGGATGCCACAAGCATTCATGAACGAACCTTTAGCTGCAGTACAAATACAGTGCCAGATTTGTACTGATTAACTGATGCAGAGATTGTTGCAGCTCCTGGTAATGTGCTAAGAGATTTTTTTTTCATTACGGACTAGCCTACATGATCAGACCGTCATTTTTGTAGTTCTAATATTGTACAGAACATTGTACAGAATATTGTATAGCAAGAACGAACTTCTCATAACATCTGCTCGCACCTAAGTGCCTGTACCAACATTGAATCATGTTATACGTATAACAGCTCCATCTACGACTAAAACGGCGATCATGGATAAACGCTACCCAAAAGCTTGGCTCGCGCCCGCGTTGCCTCAAAATTACCTTCAGTCACGGGGCGCTGACTCACCTGGGCTCTCACAACGCACAAGGTGATTATAACGAGCAATGCAACGTAAAATGTTGCTCTGCCGGTCAGTACGTCGACCAGTTACGGTCGGTGCAACATAGCGTGGCTTTGCCGCATTACTGTTTTGTCTGCAGCAAAGCCCGCTTTACAAGCAAAAGACAAAAGATGGCTCGGTCGTAGATCATTCATTCTCATTAGTAGTGCTCGCCCGCCACTTGATTCACGTGGTACCTTCGCCGCCATCCTGCCCCCCCCCCCCCCCCATCTCACACTTATATTTAAGTCCCCTACTCGAGGGAAAGCTGGGTCGCTTCATCTATTGTTTTTTTTTCTTTTCGGGTGAAGCGAAATATCCCCGTAGAATAGGCGTATTACAACCATCCCTCCCATAGGTGCATAAAAATTAAGGTTAGTAAAAAGTTCCTAAGACTTTCATGAAGTTGAAACTTCTACAACCCCACCATTGAATGACATTGAGAGGTTCGATGTGCTCCGTATATCAGATTAATTTTCCCTGGTTTTTTGGACCATTGACAGAATGCAAAAAAAATCTTATCATGGGTCATAAAAATACAGCGTCCTTCCTATATTACCCTGTTTCTTGCTGCATTCATTCCTGAAAAGCTCCAAAAATTAAGGGAAAAGAAGTAGCAGGTTTCTTGGACAGTCGTATCAAATAAGATACGGTATTTTCTTCGTGTGTAGTATGAGAAGTATTTACAGCATGCAAGCACTGTATGCATAGTAGTTTCTTCAGTATTTGCTTGGTGTAGAGGTCAAAGGAGTGCAGTATTTCCCCCTCTCCCTCAAAACGAGCAAAACACAACAAGGTGCTCAAAAACACTTGGGCCAAACATTAAAGCCGCCTGTACACCTCGCCTACGAAAATAGCGTCGACCGGCCTGCGCGGCAAGGGGAACCACGATACCCAGGGGAGAACGAGGAGCAGCTCTCGCAAACTGTCAACAAAGAAAGAAAACGCCACCTGGAGCTAAACTTCCGCTTAGAGACGCCGAAATAAGGTAGTTCATTCAAAAAGGAAAGGAACCCGAAAATAAAAAAGGCCATTTTCAACTAAGAATGCCAAGCCGAGGAGAGCCGAGTCGAGCCAGCTCACAGGCAAATGAGGAGCTAGGCGTTGTTCCTCGTTCCCTCCTCCTCCTCCGAGGGCCATACAAGATGCACACAGAGCCCCTCTTTTCGAAGCGGTCTCCCGGGGGCTCCCGGAGAGCGCGTGCTTCATGAAACATGCACGCCGCCTTCCGAGGAGCGGATGACGCGGACAGGTGGCGCAGGTGAACTCTGTTGGGGCTCGGCAGCCAACGAGGAAGAGGCTGCGACTGTGCGCAGGCGTAACTTGACTTGGTAGCGAGCACTTGTTTATGCGTAGTAGGTGAGCCACCGATCACCGCTTTGAAAGCATGTGGGCGCTTCACACGGATACCTTGTACGCATTAATATGCAGTTATTACATGTTCGAATCGACGTCACCGCATAGAGAGAAAAAAGTTCAATTCACGTAATGTGGATGATGCGAATCATGATGTGAATCATGAGAGAAAAATAACTAGAAGAATAAGAATGGGGTGGAGCGCATACGGCAGGTTCTCTCAGATTTTGAATGGCAGTTTACCAAAATTCCCCAAGAGAAAAGTATAAAAGAGCTGCATCTTACGGGTACTCACCTACGGGGCTGAAACGTGGAGGCTAACAAAGAGGGTTCAGCTTAAGTTAAGGCCGACGCAGCGAGCTATGGAAGGAAAAATGATGGGTGTAACGTTAAGAGGTCGGAAGCGGTCGGAGTGGGTGAAGGAACAAACGCGGATTAATGACATTCTAGTCGGAATCAAGAGAAAGAAGTGGGCTTGGGCAGGGCATGTAATGCGAAGGCAGGATAACCGCGGGTCCTCAAGGGTAACGGAGGGGGTTCTAAGAATAGGCAAACGTAGCAGGGGGCGGCAGAAAATTAGGTGGGCGGATGAGATTAAGAAGAGTGCGGGGACACGGTGGCCGCAACTGGCAACGGACAGGGCTAATTGGAGAGACATGGGAGAGGCCTTTGTCCGGCAGTGGGCGTAGTCAGGCTGATGATGATGATGATGAATGCGACTCCACTAGAGGTCATGTGTATTTTAATTTGCCACGGTCAAGTGTAATGAGCTTGATGGGCCATGTAACAATTACTCAGGGACAGAAACCACAGCGCGAAAAGAACAACGACAAAAAAGGAACATGCAAGACCGGACGGGCGCCCATCCTGTCTTGTGTGTTCCTTTTTGTCATTGTTCTTTTTCTTTTCCCCCTGTGGTTTACGTCTTTTAGATATACATCAACTAGCCCATACAAAAGTTCTTATTCAACAATTACTGGGTCAAAAGACACATTAACGTGACCAATTATTGCAGTAATCCACCAGTGACGCGATACGTGTCGCGTCACCATCGTCACACAGGACATGCGGTCTCAGTGGGTGACTTCACATATTTCACCAAGCGTCGAAACTTTCCAAAATTTCCAGCTGACGCCGGAAAATAAAACAGCCAGACAAAAGGATCCAGAGAAGAAACGAAGCAAGCGAGTAACTTGCACGGACTACGTCGCCTGAGAAAGTAAAAACGCATCACGTTGATCAAGCGTGTCCAGCGTAGACTCATTCTAGGACAGTGTTGCAAGCAGTCGCCGTAAACAGAGCGAAAAATTTGTGGAGTTATGTTTACCGGCTTAGCGCAATAATCAGCAAAAGCTGTTATAGAATTGGTCAAGCCATTTAGCTTTGCATTTTGCCGTAGAATCTACATCGTCAGCGCTAAAAGAAAGCCCAGCCATACTCATGCGTATCAGCGAAAACAGATCTAGCAACCCATCACCTCCCACTCGTATCTCTCGCCCTTTGCACTTGCCTCTCCTCCCCTTGCTTAAAAGTGGAGAGGGGGTTTTTTGCGCACCACTTTGCCACCTGCCATGGTTTTCAGGCAGGAACTTTCTAGTTAAATTGAATTAACTGAAGTTTAATTATATTATTTATTGAAAATTACAATAATTCATTAAGTAAATAAGGCCCTAAGACTTACTCTGCAGGTTAAGCGGTAGAATGCAAGGCTATATGGCTGAAGCAAAGCTATAATAGCGTTCGCTGCAAACATTGTCCAAAGAAGGAACTAATTTATTGTGCTTGGACAGCCTGGCTGCACACTTATGTTAGTATAAACCAAAATTACAACCAGATCTGTGATTTTCCCTTGGTTTGTTTCAGCTTATTGCTCATTTTTCGAACTAGATCTTTGCTTCTACATCGCCCAACACCCCTGCTAGACAGCAATCCGGCCGACGTGCGTTACTTGTGAAGACGATGCGCAACAAATTCTCACTCGTCGTTCTCTTAGAATGGCACGTCGCACGTGCAGACCGCACAACTTTTAACACCGCATCTCGACAGAAACTCGGCCGATTAGAGGAAACAAGACTGCGGAAGACCCATTCGGAAGAAGCACGGCGCGGTCATAGGGGAGGACGAAGAAGACACCCACACACACCGATGCAACCAGGCTCGCTGTTTTCCCCGTCGTCCCATGCCGAACTCGTTTCGTCTCGTCATCTCGCGAATGGAAAGGAAGCAGTCGGGCAGAGACGAGGGGACCACGTCGCATGCACCCTTCCATCCCTGCACCTCGTTCCCTTTTCCCCATTGAAGAGAACGGGTTTCAAGAACAACCAGGGTGGCCCTGATTTGCATCCCTGGCGGAAGTGACACCAGCGGGTCTCCCTCCCTCCTTCCCTCCCTTCTTTTGCCACTTCTGTTCCCTTCTCTGTTCCATAGGGGAAAGTAGAAGAGTTCGTTGTAAAGGCGTCCTCTATGGGAGAGGGCATGCCTTTTATACGCGCGCAAACCGCGCTTCGTTGTAATAACTGCAGCCGGTCCAAACTAATGGCAATGATCTCCTCAACTCGCAGTTCGCTTTGCACAAGAGGTTGCTTTTCAGGCGTCCAGAAAAAGTGGTCCAGGAAACCCCCAATGAAATGTCATCAGCCAAGAAAAAAAAGTCTTCTATAGGCGCGGGGAACTGAACCATGGACATTAAGATAGCGAAGGGAACATGCGACCTATCGGCCAGAAAACCGCGTTGTTTCTTGGCAAACAAAGATGAACCTAGAGATGCGTTGCCTTATGACTGTATGCCAATGAGTAGGTGTGGCATTGGATAGGAAGGAGGAAGTTTAAGTGCTCTCCGTAATTTTTCTCTTTTTCAAACCGCAATCGCAAATGACGCGTCGTGCTTGAGAGCCCCAAAAATTCGGTATATTCGAGATGAATGACCAGCGCGCACGCTGACGTAAGTTCAGACAGTATTTATTAGCTAACTGGTACAGCGTGAAATTGTCCTCAGTAATGGTCGGCGATAACCCAGCATTGAAGACACATCACTCGGAGTAGCTAACATTAAATGCAAGGCTTCTTGAAATAGTCGCAAACTGTAGATAGCTTAGAGACATTGGGTACCTACTGACGATTACCGGAGGCCGTACATTACCGTGTTATAACGACAGAGACTTCGCTTTAGCTGCAAACAGAGGCTGAAAAAAAACTGAAATACCGGCATTGCCACAGTAGGCCTTTGTCGCAGGTGAACTGCGGCGACTCCTTGAAATTTTTTTAACTCGGATCACTGAGGCTATATGCTACAGCACCATTCACTTCAAGCACTGATCACTGAGTCCTTGCATGTTTTGACGCGACGAGTTTGAATCAAGCAGCGCAGAAGTTGGTACATTCAAGATTTTCAGCAATAAATGTGTTTTTTTCTGCTGTACAAACATCGACACAACCATGAAGCGCCATATCATCGATTCTTATTGAGAGCAAGAATAGGATGGAGTTGTCCCTACTGTTTCTGCTTCGACACCGAGTTGTCGAGTTGACCTCGACAGTACGTGAACTCGGCGCCACAACTGGCTTTGAGGGCAGCTATAGCTCGCACGCCGCTGCACCTTTTCTTCACAAGAGCGAGATAGCGAAACACGGAGCGAGAAAGTAGGGAGCGCTCGCACGCGTTTGCACACGAGACCAGGCAGACAGGATCCCCGGGCTTCGCACTGACGGGGTCGCATGCGTAGGGGGGGTCTCATTCTCGTGAAATCTCGCGGGACCCGAACCGGCGCGGGTTGCACGCGCGCGGTTCATTTTCTCCTTTGTTGTCGCCCCCCCGACGAGAATAGTCGGTCCTCCCGACCTCCCTCTCTGCTTTTGCACCCTGCAGTTCTCTTCCACTCCGTGCCGAGAAGATGAGTTTCTGCGCTCGAGCGGAATACTTTTCTTTTTTTCGCACTTTCTTGTCCTTTCTCAAATCGCGATGACCCGGTGCTGCCAGCTCTCTGAGCAGAGGTGGCGTGTTCTAGGATGCCTCGGAAATCAGGGTGATCACTTCTAGAGCAGTGACCACGAATTCGCCCTGGAGCTACGAACAGGACGCACAGAGCTTCATCGGAGAGCCACGTTTTCCCCGGGAGAAGTGGTTGACGAAGACGGTCATTAGGAGTCGATACGCTGAAAACGACTGCCCCAGGTTCTTTTCCTTAGGAGAAATACGATAGTTTTGGCCGCCGCGGTGGCTCAGTGGTTATGGTGCTCGGCTGCTGACCCGAAAGACGCGGGTTCGATCCCGGCCACAGCGGTTGAATTTCTTTGGAGGAGAAATTCTAGAGGCCCGCGTACTGTGCGATGTCAGTGCACGTTAAAGAATCACAGGTGGTCAAAATTTCCGGAGCCCTCCACTACGGCGTCTCTCATAGCCTCAGTCGCTTTGGGACGTTAAACCCCATAAGCCAAACCAAACCAAACCGAACGATAGTTCTGTGGAGGTACACTAGATGATAAAAGCATCGGACGTTTTCATTCGTGTGATACCTGCTGTAAAAGCTGAAATTGTGCTTTCCGCGCCATTCAACATCAAACCCGTGACTTTCATAGTGACTCCGAGATCGTGGCGTTTGATTCTTATAATATTCAATTTTTAACTTCTATTTTCTTATTCCTTGTCCGATGAAAGTGGACTAGCAGGGACGATGCAAGAGTTGCTTTTATATTCACAAGCGTACTTTTTAGTTTTATTTTTTATTAAGAAAAAATATCCGACGGCGTCACTACACGTACTCGTGAAAACGGCCAGTGGTGGCGATGCTTTTCTGCCATTTATCTATCTTTTCTACCATTTAAGAGCGCCATTTTCTTTATGAAAGTGCCCGCTGTGTCATGAGAAGGTAGTAATTCATCCATATAGGCAGAGCTAAATTAATCCTCAGTGTTCCTTTAAGCTGGTCTCGTCATATCGGTTCAAAGAGGTCGACCCATAACCGGGGCTCAAGGTGGTCTCGCGTTGACGCCTCTGAATCATTACTTGCAGTTACAAGTCCAATACTCCCGCAAGGAGAGATGGGAAAGGGATGCGAAGGAATTGAACAAGGGTATTTGACTTCACGAATAGCAGGAAGCCATCAGAAATGAGACAACTTATGAAGCTTATAACTTTCCTGCAAAAGAACACGAGAAAGACCACAATAAACACGTAGTCACTGTAACTTAATTTTTTTTTTTTGACAATATATGCACCATGCCTGCGGTTAAGAGACCGGAAGCGGGCAGCGGGCAGAGTGGGTGAGGGGACAAATGCGGGTTAATGACATCCTAGTTGAAATCAATAGGAAGAAATCGGCTTGGGCAAGGGCAGGTAATGCGAATGCAAGATATCCGCTGGTTCTTAACGGTAACGGAGTGGATTCCAAGAGAAGGCCAGCGTAGCAGGGGGCGGCAGAAAGTTACGTGGGTGGTAGAGAATAAGAAGTTTGCGGGGATACGGTGGCCGCAGCTGGCAAATGAGAGGGTTAATTGAAGAGACATGGTAGAGACCTATTGCCCTGCAGTGGGTATGGTCAGGCTGATGATGATGATGATATGCGCCACGTGACGCGAGCGCTCGACGGGTCGCGCATATAATATTGATGGTTGAGAAACGGATAGCCCGCGGACGGCGTTCAATATCGTTGACCAGAAGCGCGGAGCCGGTCGCTCCAACAGCAGAGCGTGATACATCGCTCGCGAAGGGAGCAATCACGAAGGAAGATGGCAGGGAGAAGGAGAGAGAAAAAGAGTGAGAGAAAGTGGATGAAAGAGGAGGGGCTGGCAGAGAAGCATGCTTGTCGTCGCCCCGAAGCCAGCACCGTTGAATCGGCGAGGCTCCGCTGACAAACGACACAATTTCGAACCGCGGAGCGGTCTTTCTCGTGAAAACGCTTCTCGATTTCTTTCTGCTGCGGTATTGAACGCACGAATGAAAGGATGGAAAGAAATAAAAGAAGAAAGAAGGAGAAAACACTGCATGCAAGTGATGCGCAAGAACGTTCTCGATGCACTGCGAAATAAAACAGAGCCAGAGCCGGAGCCATTTTTTATTTTTTTTTTGTACGTAGGCACACTGCTTCGGCGACAGATTGTTAAGAACGCTGTACGAAGGAGTGTCAGCGGATTCGAAAGGATCAGCGCATGTTTACACGATCGAAAACCGCAGCGACTTCAGCAATGTGGTGGATGGTAGTAATGTTGACGACCCGGAAAGGTGGCCACTGTTGGAGCTGTGCACCTGGGTATATAGGTGTTACGTGTTGCCTTTAGTACTGTTATGACCTGCGTTGGCACGAGGTCTGCATATAGGCGGCCATGGATCATGGTCGGAGCTTGCTACACGGCTACGCACCGAGGAATGTATGCTTTCGTAGTTAAATGTATAGATTGTAGTTTAGGATGTAACTAAGAGAATATAATAAGGTTTGAAACAAAAAAGCGATATAAATCCGCCCAGTTTAATTTTGGAACTCACGTTCCAGTCGAAAATGGTCAGTATTCTTGACATGCTCTTCAAAGCTGTATGGTTGTAGAGTAGCAGTTACACTGAGACGTTCAGTCAAAGGTAAAAAGGTAACAATATACAGCCGCCGCGGTGGCTCAGTGGTTATGGTGCTCGGATGCTGACCCGAAAGACGCGGGTTCGATCGCGGCCGCGGCGGTTGAATTTTTTTGGAGGAGAAATTCTAGAGGCCTGTGTACTGTGCGATGTCAGTGCGCGTTAAAGAACCCCAGGTGGTCGAAATTTCCGGAGCCCTCCACTATGGAGTCCCTCATAGCCTTAGTCGCTTTGGGACGTTAAACCCCATAAACCAAACCAAACCGTAACAATATACGGAAGCCAGGAGCATAATAAGAAGGTTCTACCGTCAGGTTAGCGCAGTTGAGCGTTTGACACATTTCTCCGCTACCTTACAAGTCACTGCAATGCTGGGAGGCTCTATACCCTGGCGTCGCTAAAGAAGCGTGGTTTGTTGGCTGTCATCAGCCATTTAGTAGAGTCATTCCATAAAGTAGGTATCGCGACGGTTAGGCAGCAGCCCGATCTCTGCCGCCAACACGTCGACCACGTGATGCCTCGTCCCCTCTGCCAACCCAGCGTAGCAGCCCAACGATAACATGACCATGTACTCAGTTTTTATAGGTGAAATACTTAACTTGCCCTTTTGTTCGACGGTCCCATCATTTACCTTAACTTAAATAAACTCAGCTTTAACCTAACTATCTCGTTTTACTGGCGATAGCACTGCCTTTCACGAGCACAACTCTATGTATTACATTGCCACATGCGCGTTACTTGTTCGCAAATTGACTGCTCATGGTGATAAAAAGGACAAGACAAACCAAGTCACTTTTGAAAGCACAAGAATATGATGTTATATCCCTGAGAAATGAAAGTAATTCACCAGTAAAGAAAACATATTAGCTGAAAATAAAAAACCCACAGCTGCGTTCTGAAATAAACACGCAAAAAGACCCCTCGAACCCCTAGATAAAATGCATATTGTAAAAAATTCAAGGGCACTTTGGCTCTCTAAAGTGCTGCAAGGCTAAAGAGTTTCCTGGCGCACTGTTTGTTTTTATTTACTTTTTATTTTTCATAATTTGTTTTTTTCTCTAGTTTTGTTATTTTTATTGTTTTTTATTTATATTTTCATGTCTTATTTTTATTTTTGTTTATTTTCTTATTTTTATTTTCCCTTTTTTTACTTTATTCCTTTTACTTTATTTATAAAAACCATGCATTCACTAGATGCGCCTTTATTCATGCTCGAACCTTGAGCCTTCGCGGCGGAGTGGTAGCGTCTCGGCTTCACCCTCGGCGCAGTTTCTTTTTAAGCAGTGACGCCGAAAGGCGGACAAATCTGCCGACGCGTCTGTCGACACAGCTGCCGACAGCGTCTGATAACGACAGTATGAGGCATTAAAGGCTTTCGCCTTAAAATTTGCATTAGTCCCGTATTGTTCAGCCTGCAGTTTATAAGATGGGGAAGGTAGGGTGGTTAATCAGGCATAATTACCAGAAACTTAATACAGGTTCCTGAGTGAGATTTTCTTAAATCCCTTGATTTACACTTACCCTGTCTGGCTTTAAACTTTTCTTCACCGTTTGATTGATGCCTGTAAACCTAGCTTAAATCGTCCGACCTGAAAGGCGGCGTTAATTAGCTTCAACTCATAAGCTTTTTTCACGTTACTAGCAACAATAACTGCTTGCAAGACAACGGCTGTCTTCATACGTCCCAACATATGGTTAATAAAGGATGACGTCCGAAGTTATAATTATCTTTTACCACGAAAACATGAACAGTGCTGCCGAAATTGCATACAAGAATCTATACACATAAAAAAAAGATTGTAAAGCTAAAATAGGAAATTCTATGTATAAAAAAATAGAATGCAACTCGAGGCGTTACCACCGCCAAGTCCTAACAAGGAAGAACAGATATAAGCCGAAAACGGCAACGCAATTTCCTACAACGTGGTAGCCTAGAAATTGCGATCAATAAAAAAAACAAAATAAAACAAACCAGAACAGGCGCATAACGGATGCTTTTTCTCATTTAAGACCTGTCAGGCGCGCAGTCGGAACGCCAAGCGATTATGCGCTCGTTCATCCGGGAGCAAGCAAAAAATAGCAAAAAAGAAGAGGGCAGGAATAGAAAGAGGCCCCGGGGTAGCTCCCTGACGAGTCTTTGTCCTTTTTTGCCTCTTTTCTTCTTTAGGCCCACTTCCAGAGCGCCGGGACGGGTCGAGGCTCGTCGCCCTGCAACGCTCAGGTCGCCTGTATGAAACGCCCAACGGACACCTTCCTTCTCGATATAGACGGACCTTTTTCTTCGCTCTCAATTGTATTAATAGCAAATTGCGGTCTTCAGAATCAGTTTATTCTAATGAAAAAGAAAATATAAGTTGGACAAGTTGGACAAGTTGATACAGAAAGGGGTCCCGTAGTCAGTGACTGCACTGGGACCACCGTCTAAACAAATGCCCTCTAGAACAAAAACAAGAAAATAAAGCTAAAACAGCACAAAGAACCAGCGCAGCAAAGTCGACAGGCGTCACGATCACAAATGTAAAAAAAAGTTATCGACATAGATAAGACACCAGGTGTTCTAGATTGAGTCAGAGAAACAAAAAAAGAAAAATAAATTGCCTCTGGTGGGAAATGTGACGCTCCAAAAAAGGGAACATGTAGAAAAAATTGCAAATGTACTCAATACGGACGTATGAAGCAAAAATAGTGCAAGGAAGGAAACTACAGACGAGGAAATTCGATAAGCATGTTCTGGAGGAAGACGCCGCCGATTCTGACAAGGTAAAGACAGGAAAGAAAATTTGAAAATGGGTTTATATCGTAGTGAACGTGTAATAAGACTGCCGGCAGGGATGGTGATGAGGGTTAAAATGAACTGAGCCTCACGTCGTAACAGACACTTCACTGAAGACAGTTAAAGCCTAGGAGAGTAACAGCATGAAATCTAGGTCAGAACGGTTCGTTGTTCGTTTATTTTAAAAATAAAAAGAAACAAACAAAGGACGCATTGTAAAGGGACTGGTTTGAAAGAAATTGGCTGCCATGGGTGAAAAACTAAAGACCAAAATGTCAACTGAAATACTTCCAGGTTTCGTGGTATGATCGATCGTACAGACGGCACACCATCCCACCTCCTCCATTTCTGGAACACTTGACGACTCTTCTTCCCCGTCGTAAGTTCGAAACAATAAAACAAGCAAATGCATAGGTTTCGCGACCGCTGTGCCCGCGGACAGCGAAAGTATCCTTTAAAGTTGGCGAGCATCTAAGACTTCGGGCTGTCATATCGAATTCGTTGAAGTTGCCCCAGGCGAACAATGTTGATATACGGTGAAACTAAACCAACCGCTCGTTCTGAAGGATCCAGCGAATGCATCTTCACCTGTAGTGCTGTTTCACGTTTGTAGGGGTCACTGACCTCTAATACAGTTGCACGCCAAGGTGTTCTCATTTTTTTTTTAACTTTTTAGTATGTTCGTGCTCAACGGCAGCCTGTTCGCACTACACCGAAATAGCCTAAATATTCTGACGTCATGATATACCCGCTGCTCTTCATCTAAAGTAAAAGAAGGATGGTCCCTACGAACAGCGTGATGTAAAGCGAGCTACTGCTGGGGTTAGTTGGAAATACATCTTTAGTGGTACTGGCGAGCGCTAGGAAAATACGGAGAGGGACGAATACACGGGGCGAAACGCTTCGTCCTGTGTGTTCGCCCTTCTCTGTATTTTCCTAGCGCTCTCCAATACCTTAAAATAGTGAAGTATGTTAACACCCCATAGGCACCATTGAGGTTGTATCTGCGTGAAAATAAATTTTCGCGTTTTTCAAGGTACAAAATACTCCGTGCCCTAACAGCCACAGGTTATGTCTTACACCAAGGTAGGATCCAATGAGAAATGCAGACTTGCGTCATTGCATCACTAAAGGATACTTGCACCATTGCACCAAAGGATATACCCTCAAAGCACCAAATCTGCACTGATAAAATGTTATTTACATAAAAAACAAAACAAAAATCACTCGGCGCATCTAAGTCTATACGCGCTTTGAATTCCAACGCATTGCTGTTTATTTACTTTTTATTTTTATTTTTCCTTCTCTTATAAATATTGACACACCTAGACATTAGCATACTGTCCTAATGCAACGCGTACATTAGGTTACCCCTTGTACTCCAGCAAGCAACGCAGTTTTGCGGCTTATGAGCTGTAAGCTCGCCTCTCAGCCTGTAAGTCCCTGTTGCAATTCCCCGCGCCTTTTTAACAGCTTTTATTTTTATTTGTCGGGTCACCGGGTTTCGGGACGCCATCTTCGGATTTCGTTATCGATGAGTCGTATACATTAATAAACATTTTGAATGAGGCGCCTGGAATCCGATACACACTGAAGTCAAGAAGGAATGGCACCGACAGTAGCGGCTTGTCAAAACCCTGTTCCCGAACGCCATTCCTCGTCCAAGACTCCCGGAAACAGACGGCGCTCCTTCGCATCGATAACGAAACTATGCAGAAGGCGGGCCAAGTCGGTAGGCAGGCAAGCCAGACTCGTTCGTTGCAGGGGGGGGGGGGGGGGGGGGGGGGGGGTCGCGGGGCTAAGAAGCCATCAAAAGTCAGTAGACGACGGCTTGCTCGCGATGTCGAGCGGCTGCGGGACCCAGAAAACACAACGGCGCAACCCGGCCACCAATCACGGTCGCATTAAATCTTCACCCGCCGGAAACAGCAAGGGTGGAGGGGGGGGTAAAAGGGTGCATCGGATAGGAAGCCCAAAAGGCGTTTCGCGCGCTTTTTCTCCCTTTTTGCCAACCGCATTTTTTTTCCCCTCCATCCTGCACACAAGCTGGCAATGCCGCCAACTGTAGCCGTAATCAGCGAACCGCGGAATCACCCTTCGCGACATCCAAAGAGAGGCGAGACGCCAAGTGCGTTGCGTCTGTTGTGGCTTTTGTTTGTGTCCGTTTGTGTGGCGTCGTGCTCCTTTCATTAGGCATCGAGGAGAAAGCGGTGCAAAAGAAGCAGCGTTCGTCTGAACGATCACGAGCGAACGGGAAACGACATTTTGGTTGCTGCTAGATTAGATTGAATCCATTATATACTGTTTATACGCGCGGAATATCTTTAGTTCGACCTTTTCGTTTATTCGAACTGGCGCTATGGTGTCGTCAATACCACCTGCTATTTCGAACTCCACCGAGTTCCAACTTTTGGAGCTCCTCGACTTTCATTTGATTTATGACCAATAGGCTGCATGACCAATAGGCTGCATGACCAATAGGCTACATGACCAATAGGCTACATGACCAATAGGCTGCATGACCAATAAGCCGCAGCTGGCTTACACTGGTTGTGACATTGCTAACTCAGACACTTTTAAAGGTTGTTCGTGGATAAAACTTTAAGTTCGGCGTTGAGGAGAGGCGTTGAAACTCGTCGTCGGTTTGACTCAATGTTGTTTCGTTCCTCGCATGTGGGTTTTAGTAGAATGACCTATCTCCGTCTGTAATGAATCCTATAATTATTCTCGGCAGAAAAGCACCAAGCAGCGAGTATTAATTAAAAATTAAGAAATGTTTCTGTCCAACTTCAGGAGGTCTTATTCATAATCTGACAGGCTTGCCATACGCCTCACGAAGTGTGATAATTGTTCGCAAGGTTACCGTAGAGGTGCCGACATTTCTCTTAAAGTGTAACGAGTTGTTGGCGCTTGTTGCTTTCTCGCAACTATTATACCCCACTAGACGATGTCCGTGCAACCTTCGATTCCATAATTATTCTTGCTTTTCATCAGCTACGACTACGTTACTGAAGCAGATTCCTAAGCTGCCCTCTTTAGCTGATTCACGGCTGTCTTCAGTCACGTTATCTCTCTATTTGTGTCAACTCTGGCACTATCCGGTATCATTTCAGTGCACCGAATATCTAATTCACGGCCATTCAAATGCTTTGCAGTATTACACTGCAGGCGCTTCACAATGCCAAAACCTATCGCGCCTACCCAGCCACTGAGTCCGCTTTGAGTGCCCTGAGCTTCCGACAAACAATCTCTACGGCGGGATAAATATACGCTGCAACAGCAACACATGGAGGGATGAATGTGACGACTGCAGGACGGCACAGAGTCGAGAGCGAGGACTACTTCCTGCAAGGGCCTCTGCTGGATAACACAACTTCCGTCCGCATTTACTTCTATCAGGCGCACCCGTCGGTCCGACACCATAGCTTCAGCGTCAGGAAAACGTCATCGGAAGACGCTCGCCAGTCATGCAGTGCCCGCATATTGAGAAAAGATGCCTGGGCGACGTCGTCCCGACCTCGGCCATATCGGAGCGCCGACGTCCGTCCCAGGCCCACTTCGGCAGCGCTATACAGCCCTCCCTACTCTCGACACGGATATCTTTTTTTTTTTGTTTTCGACTGCGTCCGTCGTCGTCTTTGGAGAGGGGGGACACGTTCCCTATTTCTTCCTTTTTATCCCGTTATGTTATACTGAGCTCAGGGTGAGAGAGGGACTCTTCCCGTCGCCCAGCCGTTTTATTTTCCTCTTATTCTTCGACATCCTTCCTCCCCTCACTTCGGACGCACTCCCGGGGGAGTTTTATGGGAGGCACAGGCCCGGGATCCTAGCAACCGTTCCCCCATTTTCCCTACTTTTTAACTCTCTTTTCCCTACGTTGTTTCTTCCCTGTCCCGTATGGCGCCCAGGTCAGCAAGTCCAATCTTGCGAGGCGCCGCCAGCAGCCGACGATATCCTCCATGCACGGGGCCCCACGAGCGACGCAGTGCCTTCCCCATCGAAGGAAGAGCTGAGGCGGCGATCTCCGGGCCGGGTGGACATCGACGGTAAATAAGCTTTGCGAAGGCTCCTTTCGCTCGGTTTCTTTGCGACTGCACACAAGCCCCCGTGAAGCAAATGCGAAGTAAATACTAGTCTCCGTCGCGTGGGCCGACTCGATCTGGTGTTTCTGTTGCCCCAACAAGAAGGCCCTAGCCCTGCTCCTTCTACCTACTTCGAGAGCAACAGGAGACAGAAGTAGGGAAATTTGATTTACGAAAGACGCTTGCAGCAAGCGCCGTGGGAGGCGTCGTTGGAATCGATTTAGTAGCTATGCGGACTTCAGTGTTGCGAGACACTCTGTTTTTGCCCAAGAGAGCAACGGCAGGGATATGCGTGTTTCTGCTACGGTACTTCAGTGAGCGAACTGGTTCGTAAACATCTGCAATTGCTCTAAGAGGTCTCCGAGCAAAGCGGATAGGTAGTCGAAGAATACAGGCGCCGTTCTGCTAGTATTTGCGGTTTACTTTGTGTGTGCATGCGTCGCTCTCTTTTATTCGCATGCACCCTGGTCACAGGTGCCTTTTTTGAGTTACTAACGTAGTTACATGGCTCGCAACTTCACTAAACTTCCGAATACCTTTGGCCATTTATAACCAAGACAAGAACCAGATAGCTGCGGGCACGATTTTTCTCAGGTTCTAGTCTCGAAACGTTTTACGAAAACCATATTGCAACAATGCGCGCATCCTCCTGACCACAGACATAGTGCGCATAAACATTCAAGAATCTTGCATCCACAGACTGGAATGAACTAGTGATCGTTTTTTTTTTTTAGTCTTAGTAGCGCATGTAATGGTGGGCTAGTTGTTCTGTGGTGGTAAACAGAAACACGCGCCGAATAACAGACAAACGTACTTTTTTACTATCATCATTATCTATTAAGGCAAAAGCCTTTAATAGCTCATACTCGCGGCCATGACTCTGTCCGTCCGTCCGTCCGTTACATCTAAAGTAAAAGTCAAGCACTCGTTACTATTCACAAGTCATGACTAACTAGTCATTAGCCAGTCATGACTAGTTATGAATAGTCGTGATTGGTTAGTCACGTAGTTAGCCATTAACTAATCATGAGTAGTGAGTCATTAACCAACCATGACTAGTTAGTAATGAGTAGTTAGTCATGGGTCAGGTCCAATTAGTCATGACTAGCCAATGCAAGTCACCCATAGCCTCCTCTTGTGTGCCCACGGCTGCGCAGCCAAAGTTGCATGGAATGGCTGTCGCCTCGCGCACTTAAAATCGTCAAAGTGCCCCATGAATGTGTCAGTCTTGAAGGCAGGGTAGGGTGACACTAGCTTAACTGGAGAAAAATGACAGAGGCCTTGTGCTGCAGTGACGTCTTTAGGCTCATGATGATGATGATGACGATGATGATGATGATGATGATGATGAAAGGCCTGTACGCTGACCCATTGCATAAGAAGGCGGGATTGCGGGAAAAATCTGAAACACACGTTGTTAGCCATTATGTATACAAGCGAATGATGGTCAACAGGGAAACAACCTGTGGCAACATTGATAAACAGCTGCTCGACGTCGTTTTTTGGATGACAGCATATGCACTAGCAGCTAGACAGGTCACACTAGAGAAAACACTAAGGTCCGAGCAGGCGGAGAAAATATCACTGCAGATACTGGCGAAACGGAGTCTGGCCTTTGTTCCGGCCGGAGCCAATCACGGAGCAAGTCAGCGGCCTCTTGTGGTCTGTCATTTTCGGATCACATCTTGTTACTCACAGTTAGAATTCGATGTAAAAGAGCAGGCATCCGAGTTTGTGCAGCCGGCAGTGTGTATTGCAAGTAGAAGTGTCCATCGTACAAATTAAAAAAAAAAAAACACAGAAACCTATCAGACATTTTCCTTCCCCTGAACGAAGAGAAAGAGAGAGGGAGCGAGAGAGGGACAGGTGTAGCTCATTCCCGCCTGTCTTTCTCCTAGTGAAAAGTACGTCCGCTCTGAAACACGCGTGCATCATGTGACTGTTTAAAGCTGTTAGAACCCCAGCGCCCTGGCCCGGTCGGCTGTAAAGAAGTTCACGGAGATGTGGGATGAAGAAAACTTGCTTTGGAATCGTCACGCAAGCCAATAAAAGAATGTTATGCCATACCGTATTACTACACCACACAATACCGTACTACTGCGCCACGTATTATTCGTTCCGTATTATTCAGCGGTTGAATTTCTTTGGAGGAGAAATTCTAGAGGCCCGTGTACTGTGCGATGTCAGCGCACGTAAAAGAACCCCAGGTGGTCGAAATTCCCGGAGCCCTGCACTACGGCGTCTCTCATAGCCTTAGTCGCTTTGGGACGTTAAACCCCATAAACCAAACCAAACCAAACCAAACCCAAACCGTTCCTCTAGAAGCCTCGGACCCGCCGCGGTGGCGCAGTGGTCACGGCGCTCGGCTGCTGGCCCGAAGGACGCGGGTTCGATACCGGCCGCGGCGGCTGATTTTCGATGGAGACGAAATTCTAGAGGCTCATGTACTGAGCGCCATCAGTGCACGTTAAAGAACCCCAGGTGTTCGAAATTACCCGGAGCCCTCCACTACGGCGTCCCTCATAGTCTGAGTCGCTTTGGGATGTTAACCCCCCACAAACCAAACCAAACCAATCTAGAAGCATCGGTGAGTGTTTGGAATAAAACAAAAAGCGGTATAAAACGAAGAGCTACCATTGGGCATCACGGTCGAAGCTGTGAGGCACTCAGTGTTTGGGTCTTGTGGCTGCAATTTTCACTGAGTGCGCAGTACGTTATAGGCATGGATGGAGCCAGAGCGATTCGCCCTACCAGCCGCGTATCATATACCACCACTAGTCATTCTCACTTCTCAAAGTCTCGATGCGTAGCACGAAAGTATGGCAAGAGGTGAAACGAAGTCCAGAAAATTTCCAGTAGCGGTATCTGATACTTGACAAAATGAAATACGCCTGTGTTCACTTTTGGCTGTATGGCGAAGTACTTAACGGGTGCGGACTTAGTTTGTGCGAACCGGTGAGCTAGCTTTGGCAGTGTTGACTGCTAGTGTATGAAACGGAGTATAGTTAGGTGTGGTTTATTAGGGCAGAAAGGGGACTAGGTGCACTATGGACCAAATTGGGGCATAAGTGGGACTAAGTGCACCATGGGCCAAGCGAACGGTTAAATCCAACTTTTTTTATTAACATCAGGCTTACCCGGTGTTTAAGGAACCATTGTGGTCTGTTCAAAATGTTCACGTCTAGTGAAGGCCTAAGCACGGGAGAGGCTTTACCTTAGGTTACGTTACCATAGCTCTCCGCACATACTGAAATACACGAGAATGAGAAAGATAATAGGAATGAAGGAGAGATGATGTGTGATTACAGAGTAGGATGAGTGCGCGAAGTGCTTTCGTTTTCGTTTAGTGCTGTCTTTCGGTCTGTCAGTTATTTAGCTTTCCGGGGACCAACGCGGCGATTCTGAAGTAGCGGGGTAGGAACTGTTATTTTTTTTTTCAGCGCCACCTCCCCCCCCCCCCCCTCTTGCACTTCACTGTAGGCAAAAGTTAAACAACCTACAAGAAGTCTAGCTGTTAATATTTCTCTTTTACTAGCAGACGAGCAATAGGTGACAACAAAGATTGGAGCGCTGAATGAATCAAACTTGAAACTTTTTTAGACAGATCGAATATTGTTGGCATCTTACCCTTGACTGGCACTCAAATGTTCTGTAAAAGTTGCTACTAGAAATAGTGAATGAGAGAGACATTATCGTCTCCCTCAATTCTTCGCTTTCATGCCAGCCCGTTTCTCCTGGTAATACTTTTTTATGGACGGTTGGCATCACTGATACCTTTGCATACAAAGGGTGGCGGTTGCAATGATAACGTCTCACGGGATTTTTACGACTACGACCTGTTCCGGGTTAAGAAGGGTGCCTGCCTGTGCAGGTGATTGCACGATAGGCTTGAAGGCGGCTTGCTTATCTTCAATGCCTTTCGAGATGCGGGCACATGCGCTGCCGAGTCTTTCATGTGTACTGACAACATACAATAGACTCGAAAGCTAACATTTTGCAAGCGAACGTCAGCGTCAATATATCGTTGCTACAGCGTGGTCGGCGTCAAAAAAGGAACACTGAGCCACGCCAGGGCAGCCGTACTTCCTGCAATAAATGCGAGAGAATGTAGGCTTATGAGATTTTTCAAGGCGTAAGCCTTTCTTGGTTCCTGAGTGGCGTGGACGGAAGTCGTAGACGAAAGTTTGTAGACGGAAGTTTCTGGACGGAAGTTGTCCGCACGAACTGTCAATCATAAGTCGTGTGGTAAATAAAAAAATGTAAAAATTAAGCAACAGTTGATAAGCAGCATATATGTAATTAAATTTAAAAGAAAAACAAATGAAAAATGAAAACAGAAAATATGAAAACAAGAAAACGAAATATAAAATATTAAAGACAAAATAAAAAATAAAAGTAATAAAAAGTAATAAAAAATGAAAAATGGATGGAGAAAGAGAGGAAGAGGAAAAGCTTTCGCATTGCCTCTCTTAAGCAGACTTAATTGGAATCCTGTAATTTTTTTGCGTTCGTGTGTGTGCGTACAGCCTTTGTCAAAAGTTTAGAGCCCAGGGGGTTTGCTTCTAAGCACTGTTGTGGCGCTCCTGTAGCACTAATGGAAGTCCTACGCATCGGAGAGAGCAGGACCAAAACTCTTCTTACCTTCAGGAGATTTGGGACGCTGAGGAAGCATTACGAGCAAAGCAATCTGTCCCAGAAGCAAACCCCCTGGGCTCTAAAGTTTTGACAAAGGCTGTACCTAACCGAACAGTTGTTTCGTTAACGGGTGTTGAAAGGACACTGGGGCAACTATATTTTTTTTTTTGTTCGTAAAAATCAAATTCTTAAAATATTTACGTCTGTGATGATGACTGTTTTGCAGCAAAAAAAAAAATTCTTGTCGATAAAATTGAATTTAGAGATGGGACATTCTTTCCTGCCACTTGATTCAAAATTTTTGTCATTTATGTGAAGGACTCCATAATCACTATCAGAAAGTGAACGGCAGTGTGCTGTAGCCTAAGAGATCAGCAGCAACAACAAAAAAAGCACTGATGGCATGGCCGTTTACTCCTGACAAGCCCAGGAAACAAAAAAATAAAGGCCAAATTGTTAGATACCGTAGAAGCACGAGACCTCCTGAAAGATCACCGCTTAGAAAGACTAACCTTAACGGCTAAACAAGCTCAAATACGAGATAGAATAGTAAAACGTTGGCAGTGGATGGGATAATCTAGAATGTTGTTACCGATTCAAGGTGGACACCTGAGTATGTGTGCGCAGTTTTAACATCCTCAGACGTTACAAAAGTGTCAGAATTCGATAATTTTAGGTAACCAGTAATTTGTATCCCTAAATATATATCAAATTTCTACCTTTCGAGTCAGAAGCAGAACCAGACACAACTTTTAGCGCTTGCAACCGACGACGAGCATGAAGAAGACAACCCGTGCGCTAACTTTCAACTGGTGTCTAGTCATTACGTGCACCGCTTTTTGCACATGGTGCTTGAATAAAAAGCGGTTCAAGCAATGAATATATAGACGCCAGTTGAAAGTTAGCGCACGGGTTGTCTTCTTCATGCTCGTCGTCGGTTGCGAGCGCTAAAGGTTTTGTCATGACATACGAACTTGTCCGAACATCCAAAGAAGCAGAAATTTATTAGCGGTTAGAAAAGTGATTAAAATTTTCATATACAATAAGAGGTTCTATGGTCAATGACTGTAAGGGTATCTCCTGCAGTTTTGCAGGGTAGGTTACGAAGGTATTCTCGGTGTTCACCATAATGATGCAACAGATAGTAGACATACAGGACACAGAGATAACGAATGGCTTGTTATAAAAAAGGAACGCATTCCACAGGAAGGAATACGTAGCCTGGAGCGGCCGAGTACCATCTAAGGAGAAGAGATTAGCAAGCCTGCAGAAATAGAGGGGCCGTGGCTGGCACAGAACGGGCTAATAGGAGACCACTACTATCTTTGCCTTTCTTTAATATCGCTCACTATTCTTGAGAATAACTGAGTATCACTGGAGATCACTGCCTTTGTTTGGCCTGCAGTCGATATAATCTGGCTGCTGCCTCTGATGATGTGAATGCTTATTAAATAACTACCGAAATAAACTATATTCAGGAACAAAAATGAGTTCGAGCTGCACCTGCGCCTTATACATTACGCGTGTTTTTAGCCTTCCTTTTACAAACGACAGCCGAATGCAACAAGCACGCTAACCGGGACGAAAATCCGCAGACAGATCTCTGTCTGGCCGGCCGTATCTGCGCTGATCGCTGAGCGAGGCACAAGCGCTTACCTCCCTAAGCCCGCGTCTCAAGACGGGTCCCTTTTTTCGGGACGACGAACTCGAGCAAGACCCAGGAAGGACAGCCAAAGAGCTTCCGGCGGCAATGGAAAGGAGGCTAGGGTGCACCAGGCCTATACGGCGCCGCCAAGACGTGAGATGCATCCCTACAGGGTTCCTCACCATCGCTGCCGCCAAACGCCTGCAGGCCTTTCGGATGTTGTCCTCCCCACCACGGCCCCCACTTTTCCCTTCCATCCAAATAAATTGATCAGACGTCTACTGCGCATGCGCCGAATCCCTTCATCCCGCAGCCAGAGGAGGAACAAAGTGGTTGGGAGGTGCGCGTGTGTGCGCACGTGACCAGAGGCAGTCGCACTGAATGCACAACGACGACCGAGGAATAAGGAGGAGGAGGGGGCAAAACTTGCGTGCCCGCATTGCCACAAGCTTTCTGGGCGACGCCGCAGGACGACAGACAGGCAGATTTCGTTCTGCACCCCAGCCGCTCAGAATAAACGCTGGCTGCTTCGTGACTCCGTTGCTAAGATGATGCAGGGACGGGAGTGCCATGTGTGTATGTCCGGGATCGGCCGTAAGCAGTGGGAAGGAATGAGGAAAATGCAGCCAGCGATAGATCCTGTGGGGGACATCCGCGTACGGGTTCTTCGAGGCAGGCAGGAAACGTATATATGCTGCAAATCAAAGCTTAAGCGTCCTTCTTCCGGCAAATGATGTGCCTTTAGGAAAAGAACAGCGGCAGACTTCGGTGCTTTTGTTGGTACTGCGACGTCGCATGGAAGAGATTGAGAAATAGCGATGAAGCGCGTACTATGAGGTCGACAAGTTGCAACGAGTGCAGTGGTGATGAACGTGTCAGATGCGATGACATGATTTGAAAGTAACTAGATGCACTTGCTTAGAAGGTTACCAGACTTTCAGTCATTCACTAACCTCCTCCGTTCAAAGTGAAAATCATTAAAAGGACAGCCCGCTGCTACCAAGTACGGTTTATGGTGTATGGGGGTTTAACGTCCTAAACCGACTGAGCCTATGAGGGACGCCGTAGTGAAGGGCTCCGCAAATTTTGACCACCTGAGATTCTTTAACTTGCACTGACATCACACTGTACACAGGCCTCTAGAATTTCGCCTCCATCATATTTCGACCGCCACGGCCGGAATCTAACCCGTGTCTTTCGGGTCAGCTGCCGAATGCCATAACCACTGATCCACCGCGGCGGCTCACACAACCGAGTACAGACATGCTCGTCCACTAGGAATGAAAGGAGCACATAAAACGAACAATCGGGAGTTGTTTCCAAGAGGACAGGATGCAAGATGCGGCTTGAGTTTAGGGAGGCTGTCAGCGTTGAACAGCTGTATTAAGCGGCGTCTTGGCCACACAGCCGTTGAAGAAGAGCTGAACGACAAGAATATCCAAATGACCAGTAGAGTGGCCCGTTGTTAAATGAAGAGAGGTCGCACTGCCCGAAGACTAGAAGTAGAAAAGGTTTCGGTATCAGCCGCAGCAGCAATTCGGAGGGTACTAACTGAATACACTTTAGGGTATGCAAATATGGTGCTCGGCTAGAACTCCAGGGGGTTTAAATTGACCCGGAGCCCTGATCTAAAGTGCGCTTCACACCTACCAGAGCCCTGCTGTGGCGGGAAAAAGTATTCCCATGCTTTTCGGTCAGTGACAGCCGTAGCTAGCGCACACCACAACCACTACCCAAGGTGGTTGCACCAACTCCAGGTACCGCACCTGAACAATACTATTGCAGGTGCGCGCTTTGGAGGATGATCACTCGTTGTCGTATATAGCTTTTAAGACTCAAGAAAACGGGGGTAACTTTTTGTTTGGGTAGAAAATGAACGCAGATTTAGGCGACGACACAGCACGGTGTCTAGGTTTATGTACTGGACCAAATGCCTCATGTATCTATGGATGAAAAGCACGTGTATTTTCTTTTTTTGGAGGTGCCCTCGTAAAGCGAGATTGCTCGCGAAATAACCGCAAGGAAAGTAACTTTTGTTTAAGCTACTTTAACACTAAGTTGATAGTAAGAGATCTAGATAAATGAGAAAAGATGAAGACACCTGCTGAGAGCTCATCGCGCCCGGAAGAACTAACCGCTCTCTGTTTAGACGAAAAGGGAGGAATGTAAAGAGGGAAAGGGAAAGGGGGGGGGGGCTGACAAAGTGTCAAAATGTCATTGCCTCACCCCGAGCTTTCTAATTCCTGACTCGCGGACGTTGTTGGTGTCAGCTTTTCTGCCGAGGATTCGAAGACGCAGGCGCGCGGACACATTGGCTGCCTTGTTATCTCTTCGTCTCAAGCCGCAGAGACATTTTCTTGCGCAGCGCTGTTAGCCTCGAAATCGGAAACCCTGCGGCTGAGGGAAAAGCCGGAAAAAGGCGCACGCCGGAGCTGTCGCCGCAGGGTGACGACAAAAAAAAAACAAAACAAGAAACGAGACTTTGAAGAATCCGCGTGGAAATGCGGACGGGAGAGCGCCGAGAAAAAGCTTTTTATTTTTCTCCCTCAGCCAAGGGATTCCCTCCGGCACCAAAACGCCAAGAAAAAGGGATCTTCGCCCAACGTCACGTATTTTCCTTTTTCTCGTTCGGGTCTTTCCTTTTTTCTGTTGGCCTTAAAAGAAAACAGAAACATGTTTCTCTTTTCAACACGGACAATATTTGGGGAAGAAGGGAAAGCAGCAGAGTTCCTTTTTTTCCTTCTCAGTGCTTTAGAGCTCCCTTGTCTTTCTTGTCCAGTGTTGCAAGTGGGTTTGTTTTTAGCTTGCTCAGTGTTTTTGCGCCTTTCACGAGGTAAGGTCTGCCTCTTTAAGAAATACAACATCTTAGGGAAGAAGCCAGAAGACCTTTTTAGGTGGGTGGCTTAGACCATTGCTTGCTTTCCCCCTTTTCCGGCGTTTTTGAGTGTTTCAAAAAATTGGGTGACACTTTTAGTGATCGGTCGCTTTCTTTACGCACACGTTATTTGAACAGAAACACAAGACGCCCTGAAACATCCCCTCTTCGCATTCGTGTGCTTCTAGGGCACTGCGAGAACATTGTAGTGCATGTTAACACACTGAAAATTTTAGAGTATACTGACAAAAGAAAACTAGCAAAGTTGTTCGCTTTGTCTTTACATGCACTTCTAACAGAGAGTCTGCTTTTAAACTCTTTCCTCACCGGGGGCAGGTAGGTGGAAAGAGATTCGAACAAAGTGTGTGATATGATATTGGCGCATAGTATTTTTGGAGAGGAAGAGAAGAAAAAGACTGATAATATTGCCTTTGTTCTATTATCGTTCATTTGCGCTCGCCTCCGAATAACGTGACAGCACACTAAACCAGAATGAGTACTTTCGAAACGGAAAGATACTGACAACAGTTCCTGTCAGTGTACTTCTCTATGAATTTTTTTCGGAAGTTTTCTCCAAACGACAAGAAATGTAATACCTGTGACTCGCCGGTTTCTCAAAGGGCACACGCATTACCCTGGACTCGCGCCCGGCTTTTCCTTGGGCGAAGTTTTATTAACTTCGCATATTTTATGGCTGACGAAGGTCTTTACTGAGTGGAGGGCAGCAAATATTCTTACCATGTCTCCCAAGATAAAGCAGGGGTAGTTGAAAAAAATCGCTAAAATACAAACAACAATGCAGACAGAGGCAAAAAATTAAAACGAATACAAACCGCATTCTACAGGTTCTCTCTAACCCCATTTTAAAACGACGACACCGCATCGGATGGTGAAGCGTACCCGAATATGCCGCGACAGTACGCGACAAGCAAACGCTGTAGCAAGAGTCACCGCCTATGCTTCAATGACCGAGAACGCGGCGGCAATGGATGTTACAGGGTGTGGCACAGAATGTGGTATTTTCGTGTTCTCAAGGTGGGGTCAGGGACCCATTTTCCAAGAATTTTACCCTGGCCAGGGGAAGCTTGTACTCATTGCATCACCGGTGGGTACCCGGCGGCACTGGGAATCGAACCCCACACCTCTAGCATGGAAGGCGGATGCTCAACCACTTCGCCACCGTTGCGGTCTCAGTCGCAGCTGAAAGTAATTGAAAGTAATTATTAAACCTGTTTTATCTATTACAGAGTCTTGTAATTTCTTCGCAACTTTGCGTGCACCCTCTAAAACGTTCAAAGCGGGACACGTCGCTAACCAGCGTCGTCGCAGTAAGCCGACATTGGAAAGGACGGCATCTGATCAAGACGGTATTGAGAGCGCTGCTATAACTGCTTCGGTTGCCGGTCGAGTCCTTAGGGAATAAGATGATTAAAGCGAGATGAAGACATAAGAATCATAAATGACGAATACCTACGCAAGAAGGAAAGCAGAAAGTAGTGAAATCTAACGGTGCTGAAAATTTGAAAACAAAGTCGTCCCAACCAAGTGAAAACCGATGTGCGAGCGCAACTAATTCGCGTCTGGCCTAACCACACTTAAGAGTTCGTCATTTGTTTCCTTCTAACATCATGCGTCTCTGTTCTACCATTGGTAGTTGAAACTTGTGGCGTCATGACTGACAGCTAAACAAGCAAAGTCACCTAGCGACTCCGTCATCAAAGGCTGATCGGCGACGGAGGAAACATGAATACTCCACGAAAAAAAAAAATATAACACACACCCCCTGAGTACATTTCTCACTGGCTAGGCAATGTACGCAGAATTTCCGGTTGCATCGTCGACCACACGTGATAGTGGCGATGTTTTTACTCCCCAGGTAGCTCTTTCCACACCTAAGGCTGTAATGAAGTCCAAAGTACCAAGGCTGTAATGAAGTCCAATGTACCAAGGCTGTAATGAGTCCAATGTACCAAGAAATCTCTTCTGACGACGGAAAATAATAGTGATTGGCAAAAAACGTACACATACCAAAACTTGAAACAATGGTCCCTTCTTCATGCTTCGGCGAGTGTACGTTTTTTTGCCAATCACCGTAGTTGTAAGATGAAAAACCATATTGCAGCGACCAGTCTCTATTTAGCTTCAGCAAATAGGTCGCTAAACATGAAGTAAAATTTCAGGACACCGGAGAATTCACGTTTCGGTTTCGTTTGTTTTATTTCGGTTTAATGTCCCAAGGCGGCTCAGATTATGAGGGACGCCGTAGTGGAGGGCTCCGGAAATTGCGATCACCTTGGCTTCTTTAACGGGCACTGACATCGCACAGTACACGGGCCTCTAGAATTTCGCCTCCATCGAAATTCCGCCGCCATGGCCGGGAATTCACGTTTTGCTTCGATCGAAACCTGGCCAGCGTGGCTGAAAATTGAACCCGCATACTCGTGCGCAACAAATCATAACGTCAGAGCCATTCACAGCCACAATGACACGTGATAAAATGGTGTTTGCACTATGAACGGCGGATTTTTGCTTTTGAAAGCGAAACTCGTTCTTTCAGATGTGAGTGCATCTTGCTATTTAACCAAGAAAACAAGCAGGCAAAAAATAAAAATAAACGAGGAAGTAAGCAAGAAAACAAACGGCAAATTCAATTTGAACGCATTTTCTGGGGACGCCCAAATCGCCCCAGCGCTTTGGGGGTTCACGGTCGGGCGCTCGGCGAGTAATGTGGTTCCGCGGGCTATTCGGGAAAGTCCCTTCCCTTCCCTCCTCTCCCTCTGCTCTCTGGGAAAAAGGGGGCGCTGCCACCAAGCGCTGATCAGCGCCCCCTGCTGCCTTCTCTCACCGCGCAGTAGCACGGAAGCCGCGCTGTGCCGTGGTACAAATGGCTTATTGTCACGCGAGCTAAGAGTTTTGCTCGAATCAGGAGACTTCTTCCCTTGCTGCTTCCAACGTGCGGGAAGGAAATACCGCGAAAGGTGTAGCGGTAAGAAATCGGGATGGCTTTAAATAGAAAACTAAACCACTAAAGGAGGGAACACGTAAAGAAAAATTCAGCTGTGGTTATTAGTTAGCACATTTGACTTACGGGTACTCACCTATGGGGCAGAAACGTGGAGGCTAACAAAGAGGGTTCAGCTTAAGTTAAGAACAACGCAGCGAGCTATGGAAAGAAAAATTATAGATGTAACGTTAAGAGACCGGAAGCGGGCAGAATGTGCTGAGGGTGCAAACGCGGGTTAATGACATCCAAGTTGAAATCAAGAGAAGGAATGGGCTTGGGCAGGGCATGCAATGCGAAGGCAAGATAACCGCTGGTCCTTAACGGTAACGGAGTGGATTCCAAGGGAAGGCAAGCGTAGCAAGGAAGGCGGAAAGTTAGGTGGGCGGATGTGTAAGCGATGGGATGACGCAATTCTACATCGGCGCCTACTCCTGCCCAGACGGCGGCAGTCGTCTCCTCGACTTGAGTGGGGCGCACGTGAATCTGGCTCGAAGCGCTGGTCGGTCCTGAGTGCATACCGCGTCACCTGCCTATCCTCTTTCCTCTCTTCCAGGCGCCGTCTGAACGCCGTTTGTGTTTGTGATGGTTGTTTTAGCGGGTTTGCGGTGCGTCAAATCATCCGCGTGGACGGCGGGAAGCGCAGAGAGTGTGTGGTGCGCGAGCGTGACGAGCGGACATGCGTGGAACAGTGCGAGCCCTATTGAAGTGCGCAAACAAGAATTAAGTTGTAACTGCAATATATCCGTTGTTTATTCTCACTAATTTGTGTGTGCGTCGAGTTCTCTTACTCGCTCCACCTCCCCTACCGTTTGTTCATCTCCAACAGATGAGATTAAGAAATTTGCGGGGATAGGGTGGCCGCAGCTGGCAAAGGACAGGGTTAATTGGAGAGACGTGAGAGAGGCCTTTGCCCTGCAGTGGGCGTAGTCAGGCCGATGATGATGGTGACAATCGACTAAACACTAAGGCAATAAAAAATGCTCTGCGCACCAAAAAACTGGCTTACATGCATCAGGGTTGCCTGCTTCTGCCTCATCCGCTTTAATTTTACGCCCATCTGGTGCCTTCTTTGTTGAATCTGTTTTCTCTGAAGTATCAGTAGATTTCCCTTATTATATACAACCCAAGCAATTTGCACAAAAAGACGAATGTTTCGGTTGTTTCTGTACTAAAGCTAAAATCGATTCTGTGTACTTACGCTAAGAGGAAAACTAGTTAAAAAGGAGGGAAACGTCTGCTTGTCCCGCGTAATTGTGCAGTAATCATTGAATTAATGCTCTAACTTTGTTCTCTTGCATTTTGGGGGAGCAGTGTGCGTCAACCATCATTCATTCATTCATTCATTCATTCCTACGCAGAGGTGATCAAGTGGTTGAGCATCCGCCTCACATGCGAGAGGTGCGGGTTCGATCCCCAGTGCCCCGGGTATGTGCCATATCGCTCTTTGGCCACATATGCGCTTGCACCCTAAAAAACCCACCATTCATTCATGCATTCATTCATTCGTTCACATCGGGATTTAAACATTCTTCCGCACTTCTTCAGAAAGAACTGAAGCAAGAATAGTGTTTCAAACTGCCGTTTCAACCCCAACCCTTTGATTGCCATTCATTACGCTTCTACGTTCATTGCTCGCAGCGTATTACCATCGGAGATTTCCGCCACTTCCCGACAGACGGCCAATCAAGCGGGTTCAGTTCCTTTGTGTTCGGATTCTTCTCGAAAACAAAGGGCTCGTCATTTTCTTAGAACCCATTCTCTCGGATTTCCCAAGTACGCGAAGAATGCAAATTGTTCCTCGTTCTCTCGCAAGTAGCACCGCATTGATTCCTGGACCGGCCTCGTTAGCGGTACGTTCCAGCTGCGCCCATTATGTTTCAGGGGAAGCTGAAACCTCGAAAAATAAAGATATGAAGCCAGAATTGCCTAGTTTAACAAACTTCAAAGTCGGAGAACCGATATCAGTGAGAGGGACAAGAAACTGCACTCCTAGCTCGCGATGTACGCCTTCCTATTTGTTTTCTTCTTTCCCTTGGGAGGGGGGGGGGGGGGGGGAGTTGATATTTATGTGCTCCTTCTCCTAGTGTTTCGTCTTCAGCACAGCGGCTTCGAACTTGTGGTTTAAGACCATCGGGCGAAAAGTCTGTATGCTAGCTCTCACAAGAGTTGTGTGAATTCTTCCAAATGATTGGTTGGTTTATGGGGTTTAACGTCCCAAAGCGACTCAGGCTATGAGAGACGCCGTAGTGGAGGGCTCCGGAAATTTCGACCACCTGGGGCTCTTTTACGTGCGCTGACATCGCACAGTACACGGGCCTCTAGAATTTCTCCTCCTAAGAAATTCAACCACCGCGGCCGGGATCGAACCCGCGTCTTTCGGGTCAGCAGCCGAGCACCATAACCACTGAGCCACCGCGGCGGCTCTTCCAAACGATTATAATTTTAAAGGTGCACTGAAGAGGATTCTACGCTCTTCTTTTTACCACCGGAACTCGATCTACACGCTTTGAGCGCTCTTAGAAACTTCGAATTACTGTCCTGTGCGGCCGATTCCCCTATAAAATCAAATTAAACGTCCAGGCTCCCGCCTTTTCTTTTTATGCGAAGCATACTACTTTAGCTACCACTTCAGCCCTTCACCGTGGTTATGCGCCTCCAAATCACGTGATACATGACGTCAAACCACGTGACACGATGACGTCACGACAGGGGAGAAACGGGGGCCCACCTCGCGCCGTCACTGTGGTTGTGCGCCTCCAAATTACGCGACACGATGATGCTTCGCATTCTCCAGGCTTAACCAAGTTAAGCCTCAGCCTTTTTTTTTCAACTCACCTCCGAAAGTAGGAGTCAACCAACTCGTGGAGTGCCTTTCAGCTGGTAGCGTGGCGGTCGCTTTTGCTTTTATTTTGTTTCTTACGTTTTCATGAACAAATACTTTCAGTCGCAGACAACACAGCCGCTAGTTAGGCCCACGGAAATAGAAATACGTGTGGACTATTTGCTTTACGTATCACTCCACCGATGGCAGAGCGGCAAGCCGCCACGTGACTGGCTAAAAGGCAGTCCACGCGTTGTTTTTACTCATCCTACTTTCTGAGGTGAGTTAAAAGAAAAAAAGCAGGAGCAGGGATGTTTAATTAGATTTAATAGGAAAATCGGCTGCAGAGCACAATAATTCGTAGTTTATATGAATGCTTAGAGAGTGTAGATCGAGTTGCCGCAGTAATAAGACGAGTTCAGAATCCACTTTACAGAACGTCTAAATTGCAGTTTACAAGACACACGTCCGTGCGGATAGTAATCATTTTGGCTAATAATATAATCGCAAAATTTACAGGCTTTAAATGTAGACACGCACTGGTCATGGCATATATTCTTAATTTGTAGTTAGCGAATCGAAAACTTATTTTACCCGTACCTCCAGTTGGGCGGCGGGAACCGCACCCATCAAGGCTAACTTTTTCACTCAAGAATACTAAATTTCCAACAAGCGTGGACGAAATCAAAAGTTCGCAGGCCTCTGCCATGTATTGTAACGTTTATCTTAGAATCTTCTGCCAGCCCACTCATTAATCTCATACACGGATCAAAGAATTTTGATGCGAACATAACTTAACGTATGTCGTCCGACATTGAAGTTTATGAGGAAGTCGGAGGAGAAAAAAAAAACTGGCTGGCTATTTAACGTTGCTAAAGACGCAGTATTGTGCGAAAGCACAGTTTTTTGCAGGTGGACACCACTGCCACGTGCCTGAAAGAGTGATTGAGGTGTCCACTGATCTAGGGAAGCCAGTTATGCGCGTCTTCAACTTTTTCTTCGTCAATTCCAGTTTGCCCAGTGCATGCCCGCTGCCTATGCTCCACGGCCACTTTTCGGCAGCAATGTTGTCAACGGTAACGCCTATTGCTCCAGTGCCGTGTTTCTGTCATATCGTTCTCCACGCCAACGCATGCAGGCCACGCCTCTCGGTCACCACGGCCAGACAGCTCAACGGGCGATTACTAGTTTGGTAGCATATATTATTAGTTGATGAAGAAGATGATGTGCACTGCTCAGCGCGAGAGTGCGTTGCAGTTTACCATTCAGCCTGAGGACGTCATCATCATCATCAGTTTAACACGAAGCGTGTTCAGCTACAGCGATAGCCTTGTGCTCTGGCGCAGTGCCCAGCGAAGTTGATCGGTTCTCGCCGAAGCGGGTTGTAATCACATCATCATCATCATCATAAACAGCAGCAGCAGCAGCAGCACCCTGACTACGCCCACTGCAGGGCAAAGGCCTCTGCAATGTCTCTCCAATTAACCCTGTCGGCTGAGGATTAATTCGTTTATTCATAGAAGGTTTGTTCATAGGATCTTGTTCGGGGTTCACCCCTCAGAGTATTGCTTTCGCACTAAAAATTATTACAGCTTTTTTGCGCAAGAGGCGTTGTTGTAAAGCAGCAAGCCACATCAACTGCACAATAACACTCATCATAGGGCTCAGTAGTGCAGTAAATGTAAGAGCACCAACTTGGGTTACCTTGTTCGATCAAGAGCAACTTCTGATGCCTAGTCAATGGAACAAACTTGTTTCGGCTTTACTGAGCAATAACCGACTAATGTTACCAATGCGAGCGTGTGAAGAAGGGGATCTTACGTAAAAACGTTCTCGCCATTGCTATGGCCGCGAAGCGATGTTTGTTTTATTCTTTGTTCCTAGCATATGAGCAGGATAGAGAAACCAAGGTCAGGCCCAGTTGCTTTCACAACTTTCCAGGCGGTTGTCGGTGCCTCAGGCGTCTTACCTTGCAAGTTTGCGGCGGGATTTAAAGTGAATGGTGCCGAGAGCAGCGAATGCCATATTAATTTTCGACCACTACTTTATATATCACTTGCTGCTATTGCCTCTGCCCAGCTGTGTCCACTGTGGGCCTAGATACAGCCAATAAAGAGTTCGTTTAAGTGTTACACCAGGCTTTCCTTCCGTTGTCCACGACGTTATCCCTGGCTGTAATAAACGCCTTCGTGACTGAGAGCTTTCCTAGGAGAATTTTACAGTTATGGCCGCCTATCTTTGTGCTTATCATCGACTATTCTAGGAGTGAAAACATATCCCGGAGGTACCTCCAGCTGTTACTTCTTCTAAATAGAACTACAGATATTAATACCCTGTAGACTGCTGCCTTGGGTCACTTCGACCGTGATACCAATAACAGTTTCGTGATTGTATGCTATTACTTTTATCTGGATTGTATATAAGGAACGCGATGAATAAGGTTTGACAAACTCGCGCGCGTACAACTCCGACTAATAGAGACTCGTTATAACCCGTCGTTATAAGCGACGTCGTATCACCTGAAACGAGCTGCCGTATATTAATCGTACGTAACGGCACCCCCGGCGTGCGCCTTTGCTCGATCCGCTGCATTACAATGGACATTACACCACACTGCGCTATCATTGGTTATGCTTCATCTGCCTTTCTTTACTGCATACGTAAATTCGAGGCGAAAAAAAAGGAGATGTTTACTTTTAGCAGCAGCCTTTTACTAACAGTAACCAACCAAACTGGCGCATGAAACCGGTAGTAAACAGTTCTTAGCGATTAGGAAAACCTGGTCATATAGCAGGGTATTCTCTCCTCTTGTTCAGTTCTGAGAGCGCCTTTCGCTAGTAGTAGTTTCCTGCGCAAGCTCACTTTCTCAATCTCCTTACTTGATTTAGCGAATTAAAAAAAGGTGTTCAGTGGTTTAGATAAGTCATTAGGAAGCCATGTTTCCACGACGGGTGCTAAGTCAGGCTGTGAAGTTTGTAATATAAAAAAAATGGGAAAAAACGCTTTGAAGACTGAGCACAGAATGAAGTGGCAAACGCCTGCACTGACTATACAAACGAACGCTTATATCTTCACGCTAAGTGGCAATATATGGGACAGAGGTACAAAATATGCTAGTTAGCACATTCGTCTGACACTTATTCCACTCTGTATTACGTGTTTTAAGCGATTTTTTTATGTAGTATTTTAACCTTTTCCGATGGTGAACAAGCAAGACTTGAGCAGAGAACTAAAACTCTGCGGTGGGAAGGATAGAATAAGTGCGGAGTTTTTATTTCGATGCCACGCATTTACATTTCTTATGGTACATTTTCTGCACGCAAACGAGTTACAACAGGAGAAAAAAAAAACTGCCTCTATGACATTTCGTTCTCTTCGGGGAGAAAAAGAGAGAGTTCTTCACTTACTCATTCGTCCTTCCCCTTTCAAAAGAGCTCACTCGGACTATCATATACCAAAGTCACATGGCCGCAGATGGCACATTCTCACATATGCCACAGGTTAACAACAAGACAATGGTCCCATTTCATTGGTCCAACAGGAACCAGGTGAGGTCTTCGAAGAAGATATTTCACGGAGTTCCTTGTTGGGATAGGTATATACGTACGGTAGGTATAAAATGACAGCGATAAATGCATCGCTCCACTGCATCTGATCTCCTTCCCCTTACATTCCAAAGTTTACTTGGCAGAGGTCTGTATACATCATCTCAACCACCCTGGCAACTTCCGACATCTTCGCTTAAGTTGATAGCTATCATCACCATCTTCATCATATTCAACGTTACAATCCTAGGACTTCATCATCATTCCCACCATTATCATCCCTGTTGCGAGCACTCAAGACGAAGTACTCTGCCGTTGATCTCCAATTTATAATGTCTAGCAGAAGCTGCGGCCAAGCCTATCCCTAACAACTTATACAATAACTACAGCTTTATAGCCAGCAACCGATTACGGATGCCTTCGGAACACAAATACTACGACGCCGACCACATTAACCATTACACAGCTGTCGCTGTGAGAGAGAGAGTCGAGGACAAGACTGGTAAAGGATTCGCGTGCGTCAACACACCGGTAAGTACATCCCGACCGTTGTCCCAACACCGATAATCCAGTCCACCAATCACAGCGCGGCGCCGGAGAGACAAAGGATGCCCGTACGGGCAGAGAGGAGACAGGAAAGCGAACACCAAAAGGGAAAAAAAAGGTCAATGAAAGGAAAGGGAAGAAAGCAGGGAAGAAGGGAAGGAGGCGTGAAGGAACTAAAGACAGCGCCAGTGTCCGACAGAGCGCGCGCCGCAGCGGGCCGCGTAACGGCGGGCCGATGATAAATCTGTGGGACCCATCCCAGCGTGCGGTCGCATCTATCTTCGGCGCGTCCAGCGACGCACTCTCACAGGGCGGGGAGCAAAAAAAATATATATAAAGAACGGAATGAAACAAACAATGGAAAGCGGTTGGTGTTTGGCATCGTCGACGACCGCAAGGGACTCACACATACACCCGCATGTTCTGCTTTGCACTTCCCTTCGTTCCTTTTTCCCTTCGGCGCCTTTCTTCCCACGTGGGGGCGGCGCGTGGTTCTAAATGCGTCCCCAGAGTGCAACCACTGCGGCAACCCTTCTTGTCAACGGCCCAGTCGGGAAGCGATGTCGACACGCTAGATGTGTGCCGCCACGAATCTATACGGCCCTGCCACAGGCGTGAAAGCCGAGGAGTATCGTTGGACGGACACCTCCGGTGGGCGATTAGTCAACTTCGCGCGTTCCCTCAAGCTATCAGAGGCTAGCATGGGGAGGAAAGGAAAAGTGTGACGGGAATGGAAGGATTGCGGGAGAAAGTATCACGTCCACGCACCTGCGTGGATGACCATCCTTCTTCGTTTACAGGTTGTTGAAAGTGAAGAGTTGAGAAAAAAAAAAGGCCCCCTCAAAAAACTGCAGCTGAAACTAAAATACGCGGATGCATTTTTTGTTGTTGTTCTCGGCAGTAAAGACGGCTCAAGGACAAAGAATGGCACCCACAAACCAGGGACAGCCACTAGTTTGAAGGGCCTTTCTTTGTCCTTGTCTTCTGCTGGCCTTCCTGCTCAACTTACGTCCTGAAGATAGACGACCACTGTTTTTTCTTTGTTATTTTTCATTTTTTGTTAAAAATCCTTACTGGTGGAAGCTAAACATTCACGCCGTTCAAATCTTCTGCGTTTGTGTAATCTAGCTCATCGTCGTAACTACCAGTGGCCCCAGGCTACTGTTCTTTCACTGCTGTGTTTGAAGTTCTCGATCAGAATCTTTTTGGCCGATGTGCGTAAAGATATTTGAAGAGGCTGCTCCAGTTCTACTTAGTTAATGACTCTTCTAATTTAGTTATACGCTGACGTAGCAACTACGTTTAATTTTACAACCCCTACTTTATTCACAGCAAGTGTTTCTTTGGCGAGCAGATAAGCAGCATCTGAACACTTGTTTCTGGCTAGGTATAGGGAGTTTAACATCATTTTGCACGCAGGTTAGGAGGGATGGATGCTGTAGAGGATGGTTTTCGAATTAATTGTGACCCCCTGATTTTCTTCCATGTGTACTCGCATCCAATAGCTCAAAAGAAATTTGTGAATTTTTTCCAAACTAAATGCGACCACAATGACAGGGACTTAATGTCACGACCTCATCACACTCAACAGTACAATGCCTTAGCGATTGCATCTTCGTGACATTGGGCGGAATTTTAAGGACCGCTTTATCGGCTGCGGCAGGGGTTTGAGCGAATCTACGGAGATATGTGTATGAAAATAACGTTGTGCATTACGTTATAAGCAGCAATGCCTGAAACCCTATAGAGGACAGCGTCCTGAGTCGCCGTGGTGAAGCACAAAAGAAGTCTGAAGTTCTTGGCTGATCAGATTGCTGCGAGAATTAAAACGCACCCTCGCAACTTTCGGATAACTGAAAAGCAAAAAATAAACATTTCTTACGATGTACAGAAAAAAACGTTGTGAAGTTTATCAAATCTTAATCAATGGTTTTCGATGTCAAAAAGCGTTTACACTAATACGAGGTGGTCACGAAAATCGAGCTGGATGACAGACGAACGGTAGCATAGCGTTATTAATGGCAACCTTTCAGAGCATCGGCGACCCAGATTAGGTTTTGATAGCTATCATGGCTTTAGCGAAAAATGAACTACATAAAAGATTTTTTTTTTAAATAGCCAAACTAATTTACTTCGGCTTCCCTCGTGGCAAAGAAGCCATTAAACAGTTTAGTGATATACACGTGAATATACGCAGGAGAACATTTTATCTTGATGAATAGTGTCATTTGCTAGTGTTTGTGTCCCTTCTGTCACTCGAGAGCCCGAGAAGTTTAACGTTCATAGAGGCCCATTTTGTGCAATACAGAAACGCCTCAAAAAGTGGGCATTGTAAAGCGAGATGTCCACGCCCATTAATCATTTCTCCTATCAAGCAAAGTTTTCTGCCGATAGCCGCGAAAGTTAAAAAATGATATTACTAGAACAAGAATAGCGAACTAAAGAAAGTAAAGATTCCTAGAACGAGCAGTCGTTCAGAATAACGTCGTTTAGGCAGGCTCCCAGAGAATGACGGAAATCGCGTCACAGCCATGAAGTAAGACATATTTCCGGCCGTGTCGCCTTTGTTACTTGTGGTCATTGTTACAATCACTCCTCGGGCTTTAGTCTGTTCACTCGGCGACAAAAAGATTCCGCGCACAATGGAGCGGCGCCGATATGACGACCCAAAAGAACAAAGGCGTCTTTTGATGGCGGTTCCATCTGAAATACCACCCTATAAGCTGCCTCAAGAAGATGCCATCGCGAGAAAGAGGTGAAACATAATGGCGCTGGAAAACCCGGCGAAAGCTTTTCTAAGAAGCAGGGGCGTATGATTTTCGAGTTGAGCAGGCCGTTTCAGGATGTCTTGATGCTGCAAGCCGCATGCCGCCAAATGTGTGCTACGTTGTGCTGTTTTAGAACATTTACTACAAATCACCACTACGGAAATTTATTTTTTGCATGATTATAAGGGATCGTCAAGAGCTATACAGCAACAAAGAAGCAGCAAAGAATTATAAAGAAATACGAACCAAGCGTTAATGAGAAGAATAATCTCGTACAGTCAGTATACTCAAGCTCATTAATGGCAGTTTACCAATATCCCTCAAGATAGAAGTACATAACAGCTGTAGCTTACAGGTACTAACCAGTGGGGCAGAAACATGAAGGTTAACAAAATGGTTCAACTTAAGTCTAGGGCAGGTCAGCAAGCTATGGAAAGAAAAATGACAAGTGTAACGTTAAGAGACAAGACTGGGAAAGAGTGGGTTAGGGATAAACCATGAGTTAATGACTTACAAGTTAAAATCAAGAGGAAGAAACGGCTTGGGCCGGGCATATAATGCGAAGGGAAGATAAAATCGCTGATCCTTAAGGGTAACGGAGTGGATTCCAAGAGAAGGCAAGCGTAGCAGCGGACGGCAGAAAGTTAGATGGCCGCCGCGGTGGCTCAGTGGCTATGGTGCTCGACTGGCAGCTGACCCAAAAGACGCGGGGTCGATCCCGACCGCGGCGGCTAGAATTTCTTTGGAGGAGAAATTCTAGAGGCCCGTGTACTGTGCGATGTCAGTGCACGCTAAAGAACCCCAGGTGGTCGAAATTTCCGGAGCCCTTCACTACGGCGTCTCTCATAGCCTTAGTCGCTTTGGGACGTTAAACCCCATAAACCATAAACCAAACCAAAGTTAGATGGGCGGATGAGATTAAGAAGTTTGAGGGGATATGGTGGCCGCAACTGGCAAAGGACAGGGTCAGCTGGAGAGATACGGCAGAGGCCTTTGTCCTGCAGTGGGTGTAGTGAGGCTGGAGATGATGACGACGACTCAAGAATAACAGTTCACCTTAAGGGTTTATTCCCGGACATCTCCGCTGAGACAAAACGATGGCGCATGAAATGCACGTGACAACAATTTAAACTTGGGCTGCCTATTGTGAGTCGATGTGGTTCGCATTTTCATACACCCATCAAGATAATGCAGACAGTTAACAGTGACTGTACAAACGCTAACTTGAGTCCTCTTCAGGGATTCGCAGTAATTCCGGTTGTAGAACTAAGGAAGGCACAGACGGGGCTTACTGTACAACGCAGCATGTCGGCTGTGATGCGGTTAGCTCTGGCTATACGAACGACAAGTCTGTCTTCCCAGTTACTGACAAAGAATTATGTTTGGTGAGTGGACTTAAATCCAACGTATCGTATCCCTCATCCCCATTACCGCTATTGTAAAGATGGCTGCGATGCTTGCAGTGGGACTTTTAAACTCTGGCACAGCTCCCAGCTAAACTGACTACCCGTAACGAATACAAGGATGATCTCCGAAAGTTATAAGACATCCAGAAGATTTACGTTGATAACAGAAACGGAAACGGATGTTGGTATCTCAATATAGTGTACTCTAAATCGCGGCGGATCCGAAGAACCGGACACACAATGAAGTGCTCGATCAGCTGGCGAGTGAAAAGTAGATTGCATGTGTGTTTCTCGTTGTTGTGCATGTAAACACCGACATAACTGCTTGCAAGAGCTGAAAAATGGGAAGTTCACTGCTTAAGGCTCGCGCTTGTAGGGAACAAAAGCTGCTAAACCACATTAAAGGTGAAATTACGTCGCTGGCATGTTTTAATATTTCGCTTTTGGCGTGCTTTCCTTTTGTAGCTAAACATGCGAGCAAAGTGATTGTTGGGGCGTGTTGGTGAGGCATTCCAATAACTTCAAGTGCACAGACAGACAGGACGTAAAAAGATGACATTACACACACGAGAGCTAACTTGCAACAAGTTTATTGTGAAACGAAAGTGGAATATAAGCGAATCGTTGCCGGACATTACGCAAGGGCAGCAGGTGAACCATTCAATGACAACGCCAATATTTGAGTTGCTTTGATGATAAAGTGATCGACGGCTTGAATACACAATCATCCCCTAACCTATCTATTAATTCTGCCTCGACAATCTTGACTTCGAGTCTTCCGGGCTGTCAGAACCACACGTTCTCTAGTCACACCCTCTTCCGTAAACAATGTTTACAGTCTAAGCGGCCTAATTAGGACGACATCAAGGGAACACGTGCCAACACCCACACAAAAAGGAGTTTCACTGTTTAAGAACAGAAGGCTCTTTGTTAAAAGCCAACCAGCCACCGAGAACAAAAGCCCATACGTAGGAGCCGGGCATGGTTTCGCCTCAAAGCACCGCTCGCAGTGTTTTTGAGCGCCGAGCACGACAAGTTTTACACTCGTGCTGCTACGACGACGAGGGATAGACGAAAAGCTATACACAGGGAGAGTGTGGGGACCCATTCGGCTACAGGGCAAACGCAGCGTCGCTGACACAATGGCAGCGCCGCATAGCGGCGCATGCCGAGACGACGACAGGCCGGCCCAATTTTATCCGGAGCGCGGCGAACGAGCGGGCCCATTTGTCACCCGGCCGACGACGTCGACGACACGTCGTCTCCGTCGCTAACATTCTGCGCGAGGCGGTCCGTTAAGCGCGTAAGACCGCCGCCACCGCCCAGCCCGTTAGGGAGAACACCGCATCGCCACGCGCCCCGACTGCCGCTGGGGGGCGCTAGCGAGAAGAACGCGAACGGGCAAGAGAGGGGGGAGGGGGGGGGGGGAAACGAGAAATGACAAAATGGCGACCTCCCCCATCCCACCCGCCTTCTCAGTTCGAGCCTCTCTTGGGCCCCCGTTAACAAACGCCGTCGTTTTCAAACTGCGCAATCGTATACCAGAAGAAGTGGGAAAAGAAGACAGCAACGCGGGGTTGCGTCTCTCCGTAGTATAATGGTGAACAGTGAGAACAGTTAAGGCTAGCGGAGGCGGGGAGTTGAACGAGATAATGGCTAAAAGGGCCGACAGAAGGGAGGAAAAAGAGGAGATAGGGAGAGTGGTTATACCCGTGCCAGAAAGAGTCAGCGTTTTCTGTGTGATCGTCGCCGTTGTACTGCGGTAAGCGGGTTTTTGAGTTATGGGTTTTTCGCGCCTATTTATGCGAAACTGCGGTGCGCGGAAGCGGTCGTAAAGTCGTTTCCGCTTGTCCGGAGCAGACGACCGAGCAGACGACACGAGCGTGGCGAGCCCCACACGTCAGGCCCTATCGCGTTTAATGTTTGGTGGCGTTGGCGGCGACTGCGTTGGCCCCCTGGCGGCGATGGCGGCGTGAGCGGTAAAAAGAGGCTGATAGGAAGTAGCTCTGAGACAAGGCGACGACGTGCTGTTAGGTGAATGGCCCAGGAAGAATGAGCGGTTATCACTTCTGGCGCTGCTATACCCTTAGCCTTTGTGCTACACCCGTTCTTTGGAAGACAGACTTCCTGGAATTCTTGAGCATGAAAAGGCTCTGAGAAGTACCGGAGACGACTCGTAAAGCTAGAATTCAGACGTTCTTTCGACTGAAGAGGAAAACAGACACGTAGAGTAAAGGCTTATATTAGTAACATATCTTGTTTCGAATGGACGTGTTGAGAGGACAGAATATGGAATTAGGACCGAGCTAAGACTTTTGCAAGATGTCTTTGAGGATAACGGTATTGGTGTCACTGGAAACTCACCGTGAAGTGCTTTCAGGTACGTCTTCCCAGCCGCGATGAGCTGTCTCGCACAAGGGTTGAACTTCTCCAGGATGTTCTGCAAGAACACAACATAGAAACGTGTAAAGCGTCAGCAGGGGTACGTTCGTCTGCAACTCTCACGACCATGCACCGGTTTCGTAGAATCACTAGACAATAACAATAGCAACGCAATGCCTCCGTGTCGCGTGGAGCAATCCGCGACACATTTATAATCGGTGGGTGTTGTATGTACAGGTCAGTTGTAAGCAATCCTGAGGTTTACGGTCAGAAGGAATCAAGAAACGGCTGCACTTTAGAGTTCCATCCGCACAATGACTCGTGCTGGACTCCACGGGCACACGATCAACACATTACGCAGGTGGTTGAGCTCTGTTGTGTGATCTCTGAGAGAACCGGAAAGCCACAACAGGAACGCAAAGGGCACAACGCTAGAGAAGCCAAGTACGAAGTTCCCAATCCGTGGCATTCCCGAGGCACCTCCAGGTCTCTTTAATTAAGGAAATCAACTATAGAAAGTGGGGAGCCTCTCTTCTCAATACGTAATCTTGAACAGTTGCGATCGGGACTGCGTTTACCGCATCCTACTTCTTGGCTGCACCACAGACTATTTGTATCTCAGGTCTAAGTTTGTTAGCTTCAGTCATGCATAGTCACCCTCAGTTCATACATGTTCCAGTGTTCTGTAAGGTTATGTCTCGGACTCCTTCACTGATTATTTTAACTCGATTGTTGTTCAGATTGTCGCTAACAATCAAGTAAAGCTCTCTTTGTAGGTAGGTGACTGCGTTGTACCCACTGACATTGCCAGCGCTAGTAGCAGAAGTGTCTAACGATGCCATTTTTTCTTTATTTTTTTCGCAGCACAGGAGCCGGATCTTGGAAATCGGCATTGATTTCATACTCACGGTGATCATTACTTTCATTAATAAAAAATAATGCGTGAATCCAGAACACAGCCTGGACAGCGTCAAGACTAATCTACGGTCAACTCAATATACTCAATATGAAAGGGAACACACTACCCGCATTCAGCCAATAATCACAGCACATATATAAATGTATGAGTGAAAAGTGCACTTCTTTGTTTTTAGCAGCATTCCTGCGTACCCATGTTGCCCATGAGACATTTTCAACTTCAGTGCAGAAGCAACAACAGCATTCATTTGTGTGTGCAAAATTGCTGCTCCCTTCCATATTGGAGCGGCCTGCACTTTACAGGCAACTCTACTTTCCCTACCCTTTCACTTGCCCGTGGACTGCTTGGCTTTGTTCAGACTCGGGGGATCTCCAATGACCATATAGTGAGGCAAGTGCCGCTTTATAACGGGGCCCTAAAGCCTACAATTAAGTTTTTCTTTCTCCTTGGTGCAGTTCTTTCCTCAATCATAAAATGGCGCAAATATGTTCTTATTTGCGTAAAAGCATAAAAAAAACTAGCCCAAAATAATTTTAAAGGGTGCGACCTCATGGAATGTACGTTGACAGCTTGCGAATACGTGACAAAACCTCTACTTCAAAGAGCGTCAGTTCTATTATCGTCTCGTCGCTCACTTCACACAACTTAATTAGAGCCTCTACAAAGAAACCAAATTAATTTTAAACCAATACGATCGCAACTTTTCTTTTTAAACGCATTCCCACATTTGGTCACTGAATCCACTGGAGCATCGACCACCAGGTTAGCATGGCACAGAAAATTATGCGTAAGCTCGTTTCAATAGCTGCACCCGGTCCGTTTCTTAGTACTTTTGCCCGTGTAGCTCACAGGAGTGCATAGTACGTCAAACACTGTCCTGTGCGAGCAATTTTTCTACTGTCATTAATTTTCTGTCTTCCTATACATAGTTTAGACAGGGAATAGTCTGTCTTCCAAGTTCGCAACGGCTACTACCACCTGCGCACTTTGTAAAGAAATTGTCTCATAATGACGCTTTGTTCAGTTAATACAAGGACGGCCATCGCGGCTATTCGCTGCTGCCCCAATAGAAACCTCTAGCCTAAAAGTAAAGTGACGTCACGGCGCATGCAGTCATTGCAGGCGGCGCACAAAGCACCCCCCCCCCCCCCCCCCCTAGTGTTACGCGCAAGTTTTTCGCTTCATATTTTCTTTTTTTTTGCCTTAGGGCCGAGTAGCTAACCAGAATCCTCTCTTTATCTTTTTCCTTCTTGCATTCATGACTAGAAGGAAATCATCAAAGAACGTAGGTACAGGGCTTAGAGCGTTAAAGGCTCATCCACAAAGCGTTTCTTATAACTCGGGTCTTCAAAGACGAGTCGTTTACTTCCCGCCACTCTTAAATCGCGCTTTCAGTGAGTAAGTTGTCTGTGTCCCTTTGGCCTTAGTAAGCGGAGTCCCAGGTGGGCTGAGATTAGCCGTTATCCCCACCGCTCTCCAGAATTTTTCTTCTTTTTTCGACGCCTTCGATGTGGTCTTCCTTCGAAAAAATGGGGCATGGGAGTGGCTTGGTGCTTCTTTGAAAATTTACTTTACTTCGTGTATCCTGAAAGACGCCTCTGAGGTGACGCACCACTACGTATACGCTGGAGACGGCAAGTGAGCAGAAATACTTAAAAACACACCCGCTCTACTAAGCGAGATATTTCGCTTTGAAGATCACACTTACCCCCAATTTTCTGAAAATAAGGTAAAAAAAATACATTGTGCGTATAGGACAACATCCCACAGTCAACTGCAACCTTGAAATGCTCACCGTGAATTCGCCTATGATAAATCCTAAATAGTGTAATCTGCAGCGGGGAAGTAAACTGACCATCCGTCAAACAGAATTCCGCAATTAAAAATGACAATTTGAGAATACCAACTGCAAATGGGCCTAAATAAAGCTTGCTGTCGGGCTAGTTCGTGCATATTGAATGGTGGAAGCGCCAGCGCAAGTCCACGTTTTCCGGCTGTGTTGTATAAATTTGCCCCAGGTGACCCTTAAACCAACCGCCACTTTAAAGGTTCCGATTCCAAGCACTGTCGACAATCGACATCCACTACCACCGCTCGACAGCACTGTGCAACTATCAGCCCTTTCTGCAGCATTCGTCGAAGACTGCAGCACTGTTGATGTTCACTGGTCACTCACCACGGTCAAAAAAGAAATGACGGTAGCGCTATGGCTTCCTTAGCAAAACTTAGCAACACTGTATTAGGCCACACTGTGTTTCGCCCGAAGCAGGCGAACAGCGCGCCGCCATGTTCTGAACGTAACCCGTATCATGCCCGTAGCGTGCGCACGCTATAGTTTATATCGCACGCACGCACGCACGCACGCACGCACGCACGCAAGACGCGTACGGATGCATAGCGTTACGCGCATGCGCATTCGTTACGCCGCAGTCTCACTTCGTACGCCCAGCTAAAAAATGGCTGAGGCTTAACCTGGTTAAGCCTGGAGAATGCGAAGCATCATCGTGTCGCGTAATTTGGAGGCGCACAACCACAGTGACGGCGCGAGGTGGGCTCCCGTTTCTCCACTGTCGTGACGTCATCGTGTCACGTGGTGTGACGTCATGTATCACGTGATTTGGAGGCGCACAACCACAGCGACGGCGCGAGGTGGGCCCCCGTTTCTCCACTGTCGTGACGTCATCGTGTCACGTGGTGTGACGTCATGTATCACGTGATTTATAGGCGCACAACCACAGCGACGGCGCGAGGTGGGCCCCCGTTTCTCTACTGTCGTGATGTCATCGTGTCACGTGGTGTGACGTCATGTATCACGTGATTTGGAGGCGCATAACCACGGTGAAGGGCTGAAGTGGTAGCTAAAGTAGTATGCTTCGCATAAAATCTTTAATGACTCCCTTTAGAAACGGTGGGAATGTATGAACCTTCACGCTCTTCGCTGAAGAATGTTTCCGACAACAATCGAGAAAATGCGCCAGAAACCGCGATTTTCCCATTTCTCCTAAAGCTTCACGCTTAGCACCATGCCACGGCGCATGATCGATCCGGCCAATGCTATACGTCACGGGCCTTAAGCGTCACGCTTAAGCACCGTGGCACTGGCGCACTCTGCCGAGTGAGTAACGAGTGGGGAGGATCGGGAAAACTAAAAATACAGGCTCGGAGAAAGTGCTCGCTTTAGAAAAGAAGTTACAGAATAAAGAAATATACATAAAGAGAGACAGAGAGGGATGGGGTACAGGCAGGCACACTTTGGTGCCAGCGGAGGAGCCCTACCGCGGAGCGGAATTTTTTGTCCCTGTTTATTTTTTCTCACACAAGTCAATTTTTTTTAGCACTTTTCGCCTCACGCACCGTACTTCGTGTTCCCATATGGACTGCTGCGTTCTGGCATGGACGGGCGGCTTCTCTCCTATTTTGGCGTTCCCGCGGCAGGCAAGCGGGACGGCGCGGCGACGTAAACCCGAACCCCAGCGCTGGGCCCCGGGTGCGCGCCACGGGCTCGAAATAGCGCGAGGTAGTCCGATGGCAGCACGCGCAGCTCCTGCGCTCTCGCCTGGACACACACTCGCTGGGCGCATCGAAGCTAGCTGCCAGGGCGACTCGACTGGGACGCAAAGAAGCCGCCGGCAGCGGTGCGGAACTTGGCGCCTCGCCGACCTCGAACAAGAGGAAATTTAAATAGGGACAGTCACGAGCAGAGAAAGTGCGAGTGGGGAGGACGAAGCGTATACTGCCAGGCGCATCCCAACGGTTACGATGAGGGACAGTTGGTTGAACTCTATAGTTATAACTCTTTGGAAGGCGCGAGCTTCATACACGTCTCATATGAAAACAACCTTTACAAATATTTCTTTACAGAGTCTATAGGCTGTCATAGACTTTTGTCTATGAAGTGTATAGATTTTGTATGGATAAATCTTATAGACTAGTCTATAGTCAATAGAAATCTCATACGAGGGGGTACCCAAAAGAAACCGGACTTATTTTTGTTTGAACTTATTTGTTCACATTTTAAGCACAGACCTTCAATCTCCTTCAAAGTATTCCCCACTTGCAATGATACGGTTGTCGAATCCTTCATTCCATTTTTCAAAACATTGTTTAAATTCATCTTTTGTGATGCTTGACAGTGCCTCCGTCGTTTTTTTCTTCACCTCAGCAACATCAGCGAAATGCTTTCCAATCACCTATTTTTTCATTTTAGGAAACAAAGAAAGTAGCACGGGACAAGGTCGGGAGAGTATGAGGGTTGAGAAATAGGGGTCATGCCATTTTTGGTCCAGAATTGTCGTAGAGACAGGGCTGTGTGAGCAGGGGCGTTGCCATGATGGAAAAACCAGTCACCCGACCGCCACAAATCTGGCCACTTCCACCGCACACTGTTGCCCAATCTTTTCAAAACATCCAAGTAGAAAGCCTGGCTGTCTGACCCTGCGGAACAAATTCTCAATGGACGACTCCTCTCACGTCGAAAAAACAAATCAGCATTGTTTTGAGGTTTGGTTTCACCTGACGAGCTTTCTTGAGACGAGGCTAATTTGAAGTTTTCCATTGGCATGATTGTTGCTTTCATTCAGGGTTCGATTCAGGAACACTTGAGTTGTCCGCGTAGCATCGTCCTTGTACGTCTTTCTTAATATTTCAAGAGTTTCCATTCAGCTTTTTCCGATCGAAAATCAGAATTTCACCGGCGCACGTTGTTCACGAAAATCAGCCATTGCAAAAACGACATTCACACAAAACAGTCGTCACTCTAAAGTTCTGCCTAAACTAGTCTGGCCTCCTTCAATGACGGCACTCGGCTTACTGACTCTGGAATGTTCGTTCTATGCGCTCCTAGTGGAAAAACGCGGTACCACAGAAGCTTTGCTGACCAAAAAATTTAGTCCGGTTTCATTTGGGTACCCCCTCGTATACAGCCTATAGATAACTATAGATTTAACGCCATACACTTTTAGTCATCTTTTTGTAAAGACAGTGCATAGACCATGATTAGACAAAAATAAATATTTATAGGAAGGCGATAGAGTCTATAAGAAGTCTATGAAAAGTCTAACGAACACTTTTATTAAGGCGAAAGCCTTTAATGGCTCATACTGTCTTCCGTTAACAAAGCGTGTCACACGCGTTCAACTCGGGAACTAAAAAAAGAAGGAAACCAATGGTTGCTTCAGACAGAGGAGGAAAAAATGAACCTAGAAGCCGTTTGATGACTGTAGATTGATTAGTTAATTAACTATATGCAAAAATATCAAAAGTGCGTCGAAATAGCGCGGACGTCGATATAGCCACGGGAACGGTGTGACGTCACATCCACTGGTAGTCGTCACGGCGTAGTGTCCACGGCTCTCGCCTCTGAAAAGTTTAGTTGCCAAAGTGTCCTCGCAATTTTTAAGGAAGTGGTGAAATTACAATGAGAATCCCTCTGGGAACTGAATGGCATCAAATTTAAGCCGTTTTGACCAGTAGTTTTGTAGAAAAAATGAGTAGAAAAGTGTACTAATGACTTCGTAAAAAGTGCGCAGATGTGGTACGCATTCGTACCTTAGTCTTTCGGACATATAACACAACTTGCATTAGGGCTGAAGACTGTTTTAAGAAGTATTATCAGGCAGTAGCTTTATGAAAAAGGCTCAAAGGTCAATCATTTTTGAAATTTTTTTCCCCGTCAAACTGCGCCTCGTCGAATTGTACACGTGCACATGGAAAAATGCGCAAAACATGGAAAGCCTATTAGAGAAACATAAAAGCATGCTGAATGGTTGCTGGATAGTTCGGTATTATTCAGTATAAGCAGAAACATGCTGCATAGGGGCAGTGTCGAGTTTGCGGCACTGGAAGCAAGTGGAACACATGTGCCCTCTAGCCGTATGAAGGGGTAATCGCCCTGCAGGACGATGAATAGACACAGCCAGAGAGGCAAGGCACTGACTGTTTCTCTAGCGTTTAGTGTGTAACGTGTGCGGGACAGTTGTACTATACAATCACGTGCAGGCCTGTATGGTGCAGCTGTACTGTACAAGTGACGTATTCACTCTCTCGCTGAACTCGACACATGCAGGTTAGTTTCCATAGTCACTCAGTAATAACTCATACATTTGATTTTCAACAAAACTGTACGAAAGCTTCCGCGCTCCCTCACTCAATGGCTAAATTGCACAAGAAAGAGGAGAACATGCAGGCATTCAAGCAGCGGCTACGTCAGTTTCTCCACACAGGGCATGCTCTTTGGTGATTTCAAACACGCGAAAAGAAATATTTCCTGTTCAATTGCTTCGGCGCCTATCATTACGTGGACACCCACTAGCATCCAGAGCTAACCTGGGTAACTACATAACTTGCCCTAGTATTACGGACCCGTCAGAGGGCTCATTTGATAACTGAAGCTCCCTATAATGAGCCCACTTTTTAATCACTTTTTATCCACAAGTATGCGCGGAGGAGATTTGGCGTCTTTTTTTTTTATAGAACACGGCTACTTATTTTCTGTAATCAAGACAATGCACAAAACAAAAAGGAACACGTGATCATGACTACAAAAGAAATGAAATCAACCCTGTCCAGTTTTAATATAATAAAGTTATTCAGCCCAAAGTATTTAGACATACGGCTCGATATTAATGAGAAATTTAGAAAGAAACACATAAAAATAATGTCGGTGATGCGCAAAATATACACACAGGATACTTTCGACATACGAGGTACGCACTCATGACATTTAACCGTTTAAAAATCTCCCTTAGTTTATAACATTGAGAACAGTAACACAGACCAACTAAACCAACAGTAAAGCGCGCACAGTAAGACCGGTAGTAAAGCGTGAACGGAACAGTAGGCGTAACAGTGTATGCAGTGACCCTCTTTAAAACGTACGTGCGTATTGGCCACGGTGCCAGAATATATCTAGCAAAAAAAAAAAAACAAGAAAACTGTCCAATTTTGGCGGCTCTGCAAGCAACTTTTGCCAAGGCGCGACCCATTTGCGACAGAACAAAATACAGGGGCTCAATGTCCTTCGCGAACTCTCAACAGGACCTTTCATAGTGTCACCTCAGGTAATTCTGCATAAATTATCCGCGTGAAAGCGGCGCTTTTATTTAAAGTATTTGCTCTGAGAGAGCTTTTGCAGAGCATTTCCACTAAATAGTGTGTACCTCTCAACCTTGCTAAACCTCTCTCTTAAAAGTTGTACCACCGCACTCACTCACTTGGCATTTACAGTTGAGAAAAGCTGGCAGACGCGATCCTTAGAAACCCGAAACGAAGTGAACAAAAGTCGAGGAGCAGCTTGACTCTAAACAGAAAGCAGTAAAGAGAGGGTAACCTGTCTATAAAAAGAAGTGTACTAGAGGACGGCCTGTTCCCTTTTAACTCACATATATTCCTGTTCGTCTGTTCGTGTTTAGAGTGCTCAGTCCTGTAGGTGAAGTTTCGACTAGAGGACCAGATGAAGACAAGCAGTCTTGTCGAAATGTTGCCTAATAGTCTGAGGCCCCATTCGGCATCCCTTTTGCATTTTGTTTACTGTTTACCCTTAATGACCCTTACTCTACCGACTGCTGAACCCCAATCTCAGTAGTTAACTTGCCTCACTCACCCCTTAACCCACATACACATCCTCTCCCCAACCGGAAACCTTTCTGGTTAACATCCCTGCCCTTCCCCCTCTCTGTATCTCTCTCTCTCTCTCACTCACTTGTTCCCCGAGTTGCATACCCACCCTATCCCTCACCCACCTACGCACCCACACAAACGCACAAACGCGCGCACTCCCATGCGCAGTAACGTCACGTGGTACCGGCCAAAACCGAAACAAAGGGCCACTCGCACTCACTAGCGGAAAAGCACTTGCGAGCCTGCGGGAACGCAACCGCTAAAAGCCCCGCACGCGCCCGAAAACCCGCTCTCCCCTACGCGGCGCCCGTACACACACTCGTGAAACCCAAGAGCTGAGAAGCAGCACCAACAGCGGAGGCGAAGACGCGTTGCAAGCGAGAGCGCCCTCGACACGCATATGCACTCGAGAGTGGGCGCGCAGCCACACAGCCCTCCAGGTCGCTCGGGCGCGGCCAATCTAATTAAGAACCGCAGGAGGCCCCCCATCCGACCAGCGAGACAGCCAGGAGATCGCCGGAAACACGAGCCTCAGCCGCTGGGGCCGTCGCAACAACTTCGCTCCGAGAGCGAACCATTGTTGCAGTACATGAGAGCGCCGCTCGCCGGGTACCACCCCCTCCTCCCCTCCCCCAACACATACGCACGCACGAGCGAAACTAAACCACGCGCCCCTATACGCTTTCTCTGTGTCAGTAGAACGGTGCAATGTTGGGGAAAGCTAGATATGTCGCCCGCTTAGCTATAAAGCATGCTGAGTGCTTTAATTTGTTCACTACAGTGAATTTAATGCTGTTAATTTTAAATGAGATTGGAAGCCAGTTGGCATTTAATCAATTTGTATTTAAAAATAAGTTAAAAAGTTATTCTAAGTACACTCAGAAGTGGTGTTGTGTAAATATTCTAACGTTTGTAGAAAAAAATAAATCTGCAGTGAATAAAATAGTACGGCTTGAACACAGCAGTACCAATAATTACAATTTTATAAGTGCTGCGTTTGACAAAGTTAACCCGGCAATGGGGTCTGCTTTGCAGCCATACAGTGGAGCCCTTACGATACCCCTAAAGGCAAAAAACTCTGGAAAGGTGAGGACAAGGGTTCTCACAACCTTACAGAGCTTAAGGGATGTCATTAGTGCTCTGCTGCACGGCCTAGAAACAAACTCTGTCGATTTGTTCTTTTTGGCACGACGGTGGAAAAGGGACTGATTGGTGGATTTTTTGCTTAACTGCGGGACACTATAGCCAACTGCCAATGACACTTACATGGCAACCGATATTTGTTTTCACTTAGTTTGTGGGCTTTCTGATTTTGAGTCATGAAACTAGCAACTCATAAGGCTAGGCTACCATAAACAAAAAAACGGACATTCACTACGGAGGGCCAGATATTCTATACCTATACAGGGTCTGTTCTGAAAGTAGTAGGACTGGTTTTTTTCTGGGCGAACGGGCAGAAGAGAGCTGGTCTGCGCGTGCAGGATCGTTGAAGGGGGATATTGGGAATGCTGGGGAAAATCGGCAGTAGGCTCTCGGCCGCTGAAGAGAGGACGTCGCTTGTACTGTGAACCCCTGTCGAAACGTCTCGTCACGCAGAATAGTCGAGCGTTTGCTCGATCAACGATACGCGATCAAATTTTGAGTAAATCTTAGTAAAACGGGCAAAGAGACTCACAACATGATTAAGGAGGCCTACGGTGACGCTTCCATGGGTAGATCAGGTGTTTTTGAGTGGCACAAGCTTTTCCGAGAAGGTAAGGAAAGAGTGGAGGAATACAACCGCTCCAGACGCCCTCCGACCAGCAAGACCAACGAAAATGTGTAGCGAGTGAAACATTTACTTAACAGTGATCGTAAAATGAGTATCAGAGAATTGCTGATGACTTCAGCATTCCTCAAACCCAAGTTTTTGAGACCGTGACAGAAAACTTATCCATGAGGGAAGCGTGCGCGAAGTTGGTGCCGGGAGTGTTGTCAGAGGAGGAAACGGCCAACCGGTAGGATCTTCTTCATCATGTGAATGAGGACCCCGATTTTTTGCCCAGCACAAGGCGGCAACGCTGCCTCAGCCCCCCTACAGCCTCGACTTGGCCCCGCCAGACTTTTTTCTATTCCCGGGAATAAAATCAACGCTCGAGGGGAAACATCACGGGTCGGTAGAGATGGTTCAACAGGCCGTGACGAGGGAGCTAAACAGCATTCCGGTCCAGCCGTTCCTGGAGGCGTACAAAAAATGTAAAACTCATAGGCAGCAGCATGTAGGTGCGGAAGGGTGCTACCTTGAAAAATGTTAATCGTTTGTAGTATTCCCTTGAATAAATTTTGTTTAAAAAAATCAGTCCTACTACTTTCAGAACAGACCATGTATTACTATACAGGGCGTTTCATTTTATTCGAAAAAATCTTAATTTTACAGTATCATTTGAAATCGAATCACAACATATTAAATAATTATAAATTAATACCCACAAATGCGTACGAACGGAGTATTCGCCTACCAGGTAACCCCACCTCCTAAACGATGCTTCATGCAGGCTGCAACCTTTTGTTTCATTTTTAAAGCAGTAGAAATTAAAATATTACACCCTGTATAATAGTGTATAACACGCTGTTTCGCATTTTAGATGCAATATGAATTAACACATTCCCTAATACCGGCTCTAGGTTAGCGGAGGCGTAACCTAGCTCCATCAGTACTGCACGAATTTAATACGCACATGCAGCGTATATGGAGCCTCCGCCAAGAGCTCAGTTGTCTTTCCGCTCTCGCAACGCCCGCCCTGCTCACTCGACTGCGGTTTCCGGTTTCCTTGGATCGCTCCAGCAAATGCGTATACGTCGACAGCAGCGGGAGCCATGCGAGCGCGTGTGCATGTACAGGGTGTGAGCGCGTTTCCTGATCGGCAATACGCTAAATGCATCGCACAAGCGAGCAGCTACCCTTACGTCGTCGAACTCGGCGAAAGGGTGGGTATCGATTCCACTAGAAAAAAAAAAAGTAATAAATAAGAAACAAAAGCGGGGTAAAGCGGGAAATCCTGTACCTTGCGGGGAGCTGTTGTTTACTCGTGTTCAGACGCGCGAGCGTGCATCTCACTTGCGCGACAGCGCACTGTCGGTATTGGTTTACCTCGTCTTTACATCTCTCTTAAGCGTCACTCGGTCGGTGGCGTCTCTGAAACCTAACACAAATGTCAAAGCTCTGGGGCGAATACCAATGCTCAGCAGCTCTTTCATCATTGCATCCAAACAAGACCATGCTGAAGGTTTCTATATGACGAGTTCCATAATTCCATACGTTTCCATATGAAATTTTACGGAGTCAGTATGAAACATATGGAGTCGGTATAGACTGTATGCAAGAACGTATCGTAACTTACGGACTCCATATGAATTCAAGCACAGTCGGGGACAAAAGTTTCCGGACCACGTGTTCCTCTAACGAAGCCGATAGCTCTGCTATTATTCGGCGGCTGGAGACCACACTTGTGGAGGTAAAAGTTAAATTTTTGTTCTTTCATCTCCACAAGTGCGGTCTCCAGCCGCTGTCTGATAGTAGAGTTATAAGCTTCGTTTGAGGAACACGTGGTCCGTAGACTTTTGTCCCCGACTGTACACTCTATGAGACTCGTATAGAAATTATACGGAATAATTATAGACCCCGTAAAGACAAGTTATAGATTTCCATATGCTTTTCCACATCTTATGGTCTCCATATTCTCATAATTCCATACGAGCGGCTGATATAGAACGTTTCAGCAGGGGAGAAGCTCCCACTGTGCCCCGTATGCTTATTTCTACTGACTGTTGGCTGAGACTTGAGTGCATAATTCAGGAGCCGCGAAAACGCCATCTCCAGAAGAATCTTGACAGCCAAGCTGCTCAAAAATAAAACCAAGAAATAAAAAGTAAACGAGCTTAGAAAACAAACAAAAAAGAAATCAAATAATATCGTTATTTTAATTCTTATGAAAGTCAACCGCGCGATTGCAAGAGATGAAGTTCGTCTCTAACTTTTAGCCTCATCACTGACTTCGCTAGTGTAGAACTTCGCTTACTTCATCTATCGCAGTTGCACGGCTAATTTTCGCCTCTCTCCAGCATATTTGCGTTTTTCCTCGTTCACATTTCTATTCATCCTTCCCTCAACGAAAAAAAGGCAATGGGGATTTTTTTTCTATCACATTGTTGGTTTATACCTTTCTTTGTACTGCAAGCTGTTTTTACGCCTCACAATGTTCAAAACATGAAAATGACCTTCTTGATAATCAATTAGGTCAACTTTTTCGTTCTCCTATCATTACTCAGACACTTAACACGCAGTGCTCACTCATCCTAACGAGAGGAGGCGACGCACTGCCCTATTTCGTGTACAGAAAAAATCGAAAAATTGAACATGGGACCCATTCCTCGACCACGCTGAATGCCGACGAAGCACGCTGACCAGCCGCTGTAATGAATGATTATTCTCTTTTACGAGAAATTTCACTGCACCGTCCAATAGAGAAATCTATCAGAGAAATCTGTAAACTTCATCTCACTTCAGGTTTCCCTCTTGCGCTTGTAAGTTGTAATTTATGTTCATAACTTATAACGCATTCTCCACTGCTAATAAGTTCTCGGTCTTTTTGCAGTTGATCTAATTTACTGGTTCTATATAAATTGTACCAATCTAATGCCTTCTTCGACCGTTAGGGCATGCAAACAAATAAAACAAAACCTAAATATATAAATAGAGCATCTGCCGAACTCGTGCAAAAACTTAGCGCCCTGCAGTTGGCTAGAAGCAGGGGCTTCGTGCACGAAAATTCCTCTTAAATTCCAGAAGGCCGTTTCTACCACTGAGAGCTCGAAACAAACACATTAGAAGTCCAGCAATAAACAATTTATTTGTTTGTAAATGACTCGCCTTCAAGAAGGGAGCGACATGTTGTCACAGCAGACAACATTGTACCAATGTTACTCCTGTAAGTCATGAACAAAAACTTAGACGTCCTGCTCAGACTAAACAAAGCAGTATTTCTGCGGCAGCTTAGAGGGGGTGTTACTGCGGTCACACCATCGCACTGCACACCAATCTTCCGTGCTATCCCTATTTCACTGGGGAAAATAATCGGCTCGCTTCTTCGCCTCTGCGTTATCTATTCAACTGACCAGCAGCGCGATCAACAAAGCGCGAACTGACGCCGAATAAGCTACGGAGCGTGAAGGAGACCTATACATTGCCCGAGAGTAGGCCGGCTGATGACGATAAGATTGCCGGCAGCGAGGCATTCCTCATCGGAGCTCCGCGTTTGGGGAAGGCATCTCCCGTTCCTCCCTGACTTCCCCATCTTACTCGTCAAGAAGAACGCCCGCAGCTCATCGGTCAACCTCCGTCTCGGGGTAGAGACGGTTTGCCAGCGGCAACGGCAGCAGACGAAAAGGGAAGAAGAAGAGAAAAACGAAAAGGGGAAAACGAAAAAAGGGAAAAACGAAAAAGGAAAAAAAACAATCGACTGCGAATTAGTTGGGCGGCTGGAGTAGAAAGGGGAGAGAGTGAGGAGTTGGCGCCCTTTCCCAAGATGAGGTTGAGGTCCGTTGGGAACAGCCGGTCGAGAAAGGATCAAAAGCAACTGGGCAAGCGCAGGGATGGCTGCGGGAGTGCGTGAAGAGAATACAAAGAGGACAGAAGGAAAAGGGGAGCGTAGGGAAGACTGAGGAAGAAAAGGGAAATAATGAACGCCAGTCGCTGGCCCCTGCAGGGAGTGACTGACGGCACCGCTAAGCTCAGTGGCGTGTATTCTTGTTCCCTGCAAGTGGAAGATGGACTGCCCGCAGCCAAAAAGTTTGCCTGCTAACATTAAGAACCATGCTTTTCTTCCCGGGATGCTAAGCTATGCAGACGTCAATTGTGCTCTAGTGAAGCCGGCGGTAATAAAGTGATGCTGGCTCAGGCAGCTTCTTGACCTCGGTTAATCAAAGTAGACGAGCCAGCAAGCAGCCTAATTGCATGAGCCGTTTGTGTTGCACGATTAGCTGTACCGTGCCCGTGTCTGCTTCACTGAACCTGAGAAGACGAAAATATGTGGGAAGCCTTTTTATATCGCAGCTTGCCCCAGCGCGGTACAAGAACAGCGTTAGGAAAAACTAAACACGCACCGCCTTGTGACCGCAGCTTACTCCAGACTCAGCGCTGGTGGCTCGTATCACATGACACAATCCGCGCTAAGAAGCTTCGATGGTTCGAAGAGCAGTGAATGTGAATTTGCAAGACATTGCGGTGCTGCCAACTAATAGAAGACAACCGCCACTCACCCTTTTACAAACGACATAACTGAATCTGCTCAGTCCATACAGTACCATCTTAAATTATTAAACGCCACTATGACACTGCAAATACTCAGCTACGCAGGAAAGAACGGGGAATAAGGTTGGTTCGGAATGTTCTTATGGAATGCTTTCTACTCCTAAAGAAAATTCTGCTGTGCTCTCTCATCACAACCTTTGGGTAAATATGTCATAAATCGACGCACATTAAGGGACACTTCGCGCCGCGAAAGGCAGCGCGTCCGCGTTGGCTGTCGAAAGAACACGAATAACCAAGAAATTCCCCGAGTAACCGGCGGAGACCGCGTAGTATTTGTGTCTAGTCTCCACACCGCTAGGAGGCCGCGCCGCACTGTCGGCGTACAAGTGGGTGCCCTTACAAAAATTTTTAGACAGTCTATAGCTTGTCCATAGAAAGTGTATAGACCTTCTATAGACAAGTGCCAGAGAACAGTCTATACGCAATACAAATGCTATGGACAGTCTATAGACAATCTATAGATTTATGGCCATACATTTTTGGAAGACTTTTTGTCTATAGATAGTCTACAGACTACGAATAGACAAAAAGAAGTACAGTCTAGCCCGTTTATAACGAAGCCACTTATAGCGAAATAGCGGTTATAACGAAGGATTTCAATTTCCCATTCCCATTTTTGCATTTTCAATACATTTTGGGTCCGGTTTTAACGAAGTAAATAATAGCGCGTCAGCGGATATAACGAAGAGATTTTATACCAACCGAAAAATAGTCTGCCAATCAACACATTTTTGCGTCCTTGAGGTGATTTTTTCCGCGAAAATAAGAGCAAAATTCGGCTGACGGCGTCCTTTCGTGGCGTCGTCTGCTCTCCTGCGGAGCGAAAGGTTGCTTCACTGCATCGCATGACACGCCGGTCTCGTGTTGCGCCGTCCTTGAACGGCGTCACGGCGTAGAGCGGTAGAGCACGCCGCGCAGGGGAAAAATGTAAAAAAAGAACAGACGATTTTTTTTTCGATGACGTCGCAGAGAGCGGCCGTCTTGGCCATTCGCGGTTCTCTATTGGCCAATCGCGGTTCTCTATTCTCTATTGAACCTTGTACCTGCGGGTCTAAGCCACATGGACTTCGTTTTCGCCGACGAAGACCTTGTTGCCACCGAGGACTTGACGACTGAAGAAGTTGCCGGGAGTGTCATGGAAGAGACCTTGGCGGAAAGCGCCTCCGACAGCGAATGCGACGATGCTAGTAGTGCCCCTAAGCCGGTCACCTCCGCAGCGGCCATCGCAGCTGTTGACACGCTACGGATGTACCTCGGGAGTCCGGAGTTCGACCAGATCTTTGGTTCGCAGTTGGATGGTATGGAAGCCGCAATCCTGAAGTCCGCACTCGCGAAACGTGTTCAGGGGGCGCTGGACGACTTCTTTCAGCGGCAATAAATCGGTGTGCCGATGTTTGCATTTTTTTTCGTAGTCCGCATATTACGAAATAGCGGATATAGCGAAGTGATTTCCGATTCCCGCCGACTTCGTTATAACCGGGCTAAACTGTATCTATAGGGAGGCAATAGAGTCTATAAGAAGTCTGTAGGCACTCTATAGACCATTTCTATAAGGGCCAGGGGTTCTCGAACTTACACTGTCTACCGACTAAGGAGGCCGTGTATGCCGAACGGAGGATGAGAGTGTGTCCACAGTGTTAGGGCAGCGTTTGCGCTTTGGGACTAAAGAACGTACCGACGCGAAGCGATAAATGAAGCGAGCTTAGCGTTGCTGGACAATCTGTTCGGTAGAACCATCGTACAGCTGATGTGAAGAAAACGCTACCGTATGATTCCCGGCTCAACACTATTGTCGTTCAGCCAGTCGAACCACCCAGGGGAAGTTTGAAAGTGAACTCCTTCGGGATAGTTGCTCCAGTGTCTTCAGATCGACGTACTGTCGCTGTGCCCTGTGAATAATATTTTTTCTTCTTTGCCTCGGAAAGCTAATACTGCATCGTTGTAAAGTTTCTGTGTACTCCATTGTTATCTATCGCAGGCTTAAGCCTATCGATGTGTACGTACCTATTGTTCAAGTGTTGTTTCTTAGTATAGCCCCTCTGTTTGGAATATAAAGCTTTGTTCTGAGAATCCTTATCTCTGATCCATTCTCTGTCTTGCGACCGGTGAAATCTGGGCACCAAGTGGACGTCCCACTTCCATCACTTGCTAATAGTGTTCCTCACGCAAGTCGAGGACATCTCCCTTTTTTGGGGAGGAGGGATAACCGCAAACTTGACAGGACTGAAGATCGAGAAGAGGACAGGACGAGCGGACCGCTCGTCCTGTCCTCTTCTCGATCTTCAGTCCTGTCAAGTTTGCGGTTATCCCTCCTCCCCAACATGTCTGACCAACTGGCCCAAAGCTTCCCCTTGTTGAATCTCCCTTTTTAGTGACCGGAACAACTGTCACTGGGTACTTTATATCTGAGTACATTATGAGTGACAACAATGATTTGTATTCCCGTTCCATGATGCTAACACAATCGTTTTACAAGCGGCGACTTTCCGCACCAATTTAGTGTTTGCTTCAGTCTGGGTGCATTATAAGTGAAAACAATGATTTGTATTCTTGATCCAAGATGCCAACACACCCACTTTACAAACTAGTAGCTTGACTTCTCGCACCAATTTAGTGTTCGCTTCACCTAAACGGTACTAATCAACGTACGTAGGCATGCCCATGCTATACTTTACCAACTAGTACCACTGACCACGGACATCATTAAGGATTGCCGTGGGTGTAATCACTTAACTTCATGACGCCACGGAAGGAACAGAAAAAAAGGATAAAATGAAGAAAGACTCCAAGAAGGTGAGAAGCTTCGATGACTAGCAAGATCCAGCCGTTAGGCTTCGTGGTCAAACCGAGCATCGGCGTCGCTGTATGTCTACAAAGGCGCTATTGGGAAGTGTTCGGACTGGCACACACATTGCTCATCTAACTGAGAAACTCAACAGCCAGAGCAGATACTAAATTAAGATATCAAAGTGTGCTTCTGGCTGAATTAATCGCGTTAAGTCGTAATCTAACCCGATATTTTCTAATTCACTTCCTCCCACGATGCCTCGGTGAGTGAGGTTTTGTGGAATAGATATAGATACTGTAGGGTATTTTTTGTTGGTGTCTCCACTCGTGACCAGGTCACTTTCTCTGGGAGATCCAAATATAAATTTTGATGCGCTTGCAGCATTCCGTGTCTGCCTTTTACTCTGATATTTTTATGCACGTTCTCTTTTATAGCGCCTTTAATAGAATAAGTTCTCCTTGTTTCCATTTTCATCACTACAGAGGGTAAAAAACACTGCCACGCTACATACTCCGAGGCCCCCGAAGAACTCCCACGGGTTCCGCCTGACTCGGAGCGCCGCAGCGCCTTGCTTCCTAGTCAAGCAAGCAAGGAAAAGTGAGCCTAGATGAGCGAAGACTGCGAGCGAGGGAAGCGGCGTTCCAAATTGCCTCAGGGAAAAAGAACGTCCTCTTCGTTCGAGCACGAAGCGACGAGCAGCGCTGGCCAGTTCGTTTCTACGAGGCCCCGAACAGTGGACGAATGGCCGGGGAATTCAGAATGTTACAGGAATGTCGACGAAGTCGTTTCGGGGCCTCGACCGGAGCGGGGGTTGTGGACTTTTGACAGCGAGCGAACAAATGGAGGGGAGAACAAATTGTTACTTTGCTTCCTTGTTACGCAGAACCGATTCCAGAGACCTTGCTCTGATCTTTGGTCACTCGTTAGAAAGACAATGTTTGCGGAATAGGTTCATCAAGAGCTCTCTTTTTGTTAGAGCCAACGTTTCGCAGGTTTCGAGAAAATTGCGAGGATTTCTAGTTAAACAGGCTGGCACAAAGTAGTTAAGGAAAAAGGAAATGTAAGGGGAGTGGAGTCCTTTTCTTGAAACTAATAAACATAATAAGAGGAGCTTTGGTTGAATATCGAGCTAGCAGCGTTCCTTATGGCTCGAAACTCCGTACATGGGCGTTATGCATCGCGCCTCCGTTGAAATGCAGCCGCCGAAGACCGGAATCGAACCCGGGACCTTGGGTTCGGCCACCCCCCCCCCCCCCCCCCCCCCAGCCCTAAGCTACTGGGTTAAAAAAAGATGTAAAAAGACGAAGCTGAAGGAAACGATCGTACAGCTCGTAATAAGCTGTACCACTGTGGGTACCTCTGCTTGAAACTGAGTTTTCTTCAGAACCAGTAACAGCTTTGAATTCTCTCCTAACTTATTAGTATCAGTAAAGTAGTAAAGCGTTCAGGGCAAAAGTGCATAACTTCATTTAGCAAGAATCGGGGATCATCTACTTGCATTCTACTTGTACGCACTTATAAAAAAATCAACTAATCTTATTTTTGTTCTTCATTAAGCGAAGTTAACACTATCTGTCGAGGTACTGCCAAAGCGAGATCTGGGAACAACACTCATAATCACATTCGGAACGTAAGAACTAAGCACGACAAATACATTGGTCAGCCATTTAAGCAGTGTATTCCAGAGCCAAACCTTCCATATTCAATGGAGATCATTTACAAAAACAAAAAAAAAACGAAAATTGAGAAAGTCTTCTCGAAAGAAAAATAAAAAAAATATCTCGGAAAAAGAACGGGAGAAAACACCCGACAGCGGCTGTTGGATCACGCACTTGATTCTTTGAGGCAGCCGGGACAGGCGGCGTTAAAAACAGAGTCCCGAATTAAGCCTCGAACAAACGCAGCAACACAAAAGCAGCCTCGCGTGAAAGCGACACGGAGAAAAAGTCGCTGGGTGACGGGCAGACAGCTGGAACGAAGTAGTACGCAGTTTCGCTAAATGAGTGCAGCGTAGCGAAAGGCAGAGCTAGCGCTCCAATAAATCCATATAGGCTCTTCGCTCATTATTGTGATTAGTAACTGCCTCTTCTCGCTGTCGGCATCAACCTTGAAATGGCAAGGCAATGAAAATACTGGACAAAACTTCTGGCCACTCCGCTATGATTTTCTTGACTTCTGGCAGATTGCAGAATGTGAAAGAAAAATATACTTGGTTTGGTTTTATGGGGTTTAACGTCCCAAAGCGACTAAGGCTATGAGAGACGCCGTAGTGGAGGGCTCCGGAAATTTTCGACCACCTGGGGTTCTTTAACGTGCACTGACATCGCACAGTACACGGGCCTCTAGAATTTCTCCTCCAAGGAAATTCAACCGCCGCAGCCGGGATCGAACCCGCGTCTTTCGGTGGTAAGTTTATTAGTGATAATACCAGCACTCAATAGTTAAAATAACAAATAATTTGGACTAATTTCTGAATGTCAAAGAGCGACAAAAACATGGAAGCATACTCGGGCACATACAGTAAATCAGAAGACAAACTGAGGACACTTCAATTACTATTTGATTGTAGCTGTACTTCCTTTGAAATGTTCGGCTCTTTCAGCTCGATTGTAAAGTGTTGCGGTGAGCGGTTTCAATTAAAGCGTCCCCTGTGTGTCTGAAAGCTGACACTTTGATTTTACAAAAAAGTTGGAAGATGTTGCTTAATTCTCTCAGATTTGATATTCTTTTGCCAGTAGGCGCAAGTACTGTTCGATTTGTTTGTTTTATATCTTACGAAGTATGCAGCGCGTTACTGAGTTGAATGAAAAGCTGATGCAGCCTGAAAAGCTGCGTCATCTGTGTAGTCCACATATATGATATACGAGAAATGGGCTTAGTATAAAATGAGAATACTAAGACGAGAGAATCCCGACCACTGAGAGTGAAGAAGTTACGAATAAAAAAATGCCGACAGATATATATCGAGAACGAAATATATGAACAGAAACAATCACAATTCCGGCTTGACTAAAACCACCCCGCCCCATTTCCTGGTAATAATAGTAATACGAGATTATTAAAGGAAGACGAAGAACCACGGTGACGAGAGTACTGACTCGTCACCTCAACTCCATTGTAGAAAGACAACACTGGCGACCACATCGCTTTGTATATCTTTACAACGCTTCAATCAAGCTTCATGCTTGATTTAAGCGTTGCACACATGCTTCGCGGGTAGCGCATGTCCGTATGTACTAGACCTGTGTTTATTCAAATTAAATATAGTCAAACCAAAAAGAATCTATTCTAGACAAGTGCTTACTAATCTAATACGAAACTTCTGGACCGATAGCATTGAGGAAGGACGTATAAAATATGCAGCACATCAGAGAGCCGTATAGTGAGAGGAATACGTTAGCCACAATACACTTCTTAGTTTAGAAAACAAGTCTTCACCGAGTAATAGATGCGTAGAGAAGCGTTCAAATGTGTCGACACTTCGTCTCGCTACCTATGTACCAATCTACGTCGAGGACAACTTTTTGTGAGTTGGCGGCCGGCTGATTACAGCCTCGGCCCCAGCTGTGTGCGGCATCCCAAAGGGTGCACCGTTTCTGCGAGACAGAATGCCGAGCACGCACAACTGCGGCTGTAATGGGCCAAGACGAGAGCGAGAGGAGAACACAAAGGGGGAGGATGGGAGCTGAGAAAGCGCACAATGCGACACCATACGAAACGCAGACACAAAGCCAGGCCCTCTTCAGGCCGCGCGTCTGGTCTCTCAAATTCCTGCCGTTCCTTCCTGCCTCATTCGCAGCGCGCCGCTGCTCGTTGATGGCCTGGCGCGACCAACGCTCGTCACGGCGGCGTTAGCGTCGCTAGCGCTGTTATTCTCTCCTCGGCGGTCTCGGTGTGTCTCCTTTCTTTTCCCTCTGTCTATCCTTTATGGCGTGTAATGACTCGTTCTCGTCTTCGCAACGCGAAACGTGAGACAGACTCTCTTCGCGGCCGCTGGAGCGTCTTTCGCGTGTCGAGGCACCGTTTACGCCGGAAGCGCCCATGACGTCACTTGCGGAGGTACCGCTGTCGGAGTTAGCCGGGAATCATCCTCTGAAGTCGGATACAACTCACTAAAGAAGCGGCCGATGTTCCTTCACAGAGGGTGAAGCTAATGGCTTCGAGTGGTTTTCATGACACCACGGTTAATCCGATTTCTCGAATCACCTTCCTTCTTCGACGGCCACCATCACCGATCATCATATATTCAAGAATGTCATAGCTAACATTGTTTAACTAGGATGTATTTTATACTGTGTTAGTTTTTTTCCTTTTTCTGTTTTTTTTTCTTCTTTTTGTTCTTCCCTGAACGCCTTAGCTAACAATGTATGTGTAGGAGTCATGTTTGTACCTTGCCTGTTTAACTCCTGTTTGTTAAATTTCATTTTTTGTAACCACTCCCCTCTGTAATGCCGTAATGACCCTGAGGGTATAATAAATAAATAAATATATAAATAAATAAATAAAAAGCAGGTTCAAGGGGATCGGTCAAGGTGGAGAGGAGGAGAATCGGTCGACGCCATTGGTTGGAGCGGCTCCTTGGTGGGGCATCTGCTGCTTCGGTCTTGAGTTGTATTCGACTAAAGCCATAATTACACGCCGAGATGTACACGTAGTTATGGCGTTCCGCTGCTCATCACGAGGTCGGAGGATCGAATCTCATCTGCGGCGGCCGCGTTTCGATGGAGGCGAAATGCAAAAACGCCCGCGTGGTGTGCGGTGTCTGAGCCAGTGAAAGAAGCCCAGATTGTCGAAATTATTTGAGTCCATTATAACTGCGATGACCCTCTCTTCCTTCTTTCACTCACTTTTTCGTCCCTTTCCTCGCGGTGTGATTCAAACGTCCACCGAGATTTAGGCGCCTTTCCTGTCTTCATAACAAATTGTGCTACTTTGCTATATGAGTCATCGTTCGGGCCGGCACGGTGGCTCAGTGTTTATGGCGCTCGGCTGCTGACACGCAAGATGTAGGTTCGATCTCGGCCGCGGAAGCAGAATTCCGATGGAGGAGAAATTCCAGAGGCCCATCTACGGTGCGATGCCAGTGCACGTTAAAGAACCCCGGGTGGTCGAAATTTCCGGAGCCCTTCACTACGGCGTCCCTCATAACCTGAGTCGCTTTGGGACGTTAAACACCCATAAACCAAACCAATCATGGTTTGCTGGAGCATTCGGTGACGTCTAGATTTAGCAAGACGATTTTGCCGCGCATCATCGCCGAGTAGTAAACTCGCAATGCTAGGCACCACGCATCCGAAACGTCCGCAAATTTCTAAGCATTACTAATCAGTCACTCAGAAATCTGACAAGCTCATGAAGTCACAGTGACTCCCTCATTTCCCGTTCGGTTGGTAGAGTTATGTTGTATTGCGGGGCGTTTGTTCAGCCCAGCTCGCGCTTAGTCGGCGACGCTAGCGCCCCCAAAGCGAGTTTACAGCCCCGAGGTTTGAAATGCCGGGGCTGTTATAGTCTTTGGCTTCCCCACAGGGCCCCAACAAAAAACCCTGGCCCTTTTATTGCCAAAGCAATACTAGTTGCACTTTCAGCCCGTCGCGTAGCGAGGCCGGTAGCTACAAATTAGCATATTGGTTTGGATTGGATTGTATAACCGATGCATCACCACAAGTCTAAACACAAGCACCACCACCAGCTACACTACCAGCTGTACCATGGCGTAAGTACGGATATTGCTTTCGCAATTAGCGGGCTTAACCAAGCTAAGCCACAGCCATTTTTTCTACGAGCCGTTGCGCTGGTTTACAAGAACCACGTCTGACCAACTCGCCCACCAATTCATGTTGTAAAACCCTGGCCGCTGTCTCAGAACATCCCGCGAGCATTCCGAGACATCGTCCAGTTATACGTGCAAGTCCTTCCCGAAACAATGCGTTGCAATTAAGACCCATTCAGAGGCTTACGAGGTGAGCGTATAGGAAGGAGTCTGCCTGGCTTCCCTTGCGAGAGCGTTGCAACCCCGACAGGAAAGAAGCAATCTCTTCGCCGAGTCCAGTGTCCGTGTAAACGAATCCAGTCCGCTTTCACCTACGCTGCTCCTCGTTCAACCCCCTGCACACCCTCCCCCACTTTCTCTCTCTCTCTATGGGTTTGAGAGGAAGTAAGAACGTGTACACGGCCCACAAGTGTGCTACGCACGTGGCTATTTGCCCGGGGAGGAGGAGAGGCGAGGGTGAGGGGGGGGGGGGGGGGGCTGCGATTGTGACAACCGACGCTCGGCGACGGAGCTTATACGCTTGTCTGACTTGACGCGCCCGGGTATTGCGTTGCGCCGTGCCTTATTCCCCGGGCGTAGAGACGGCTCCATGCAGGTATATTGCCGCTTGTCCGCCCGCCCGCGCACACGGGTGTCGCAAAGCGCCGGATATGCGCCAATGCTGGGAGGCAGTCAGACCTCATCTCGCTTCCTCCGTGAATGCTTTGTCGATGTTTTTTTTTTTTTTGTAGCTGCTATACGCCGGTTTCCGCGGTTGCGACTGGACGCGGAGAGCACGTGTACGTTCATTGAATTCACTTAATTCATTCGACCGTGACGGTAGTGCAGTGTAGGAGTCGATGAATTAGCCGGGAACATCGAATTAGGAAGGTGCAGACAAACAATGGAGTGTTTGCGCTTCCCGGAAGGCGTAGAAAGGGAAATGTCTGCCCTTGAATAGTGCCGACGCTGCACAATGATGATCACGCATGCACATTGCATAAGTAAACATTCCGCGCAGGAGTAATATTCATGTTCCAGATAATTAGTGCAAGCAAGTGGTACTTTGCTTTTATCGAAATGTGCGGAATTCTTTTACTTGTGCGCCATATCCTCCTGAGGTCCGTCTATGGCAATTTGTCCAATATATTGGACATTAGTTATTCAGCCAGTACTCCTACACCAAAGCATTCATGTTCATAAAACCGGGTTGTCCAATACATTGGACCACTGGTTGTGCCATCTGTGCATCGTTTTTTAAATTAACTTCTTGACTTTCCCGCCAAAACACTTCGGCAATGGCAGCGTTCTGTAACGCGGCGTTCTACGCCACCTGCCGAGAATTAAGTATTGTTTCTGCCATTTACGCCAATTATGAGGGCAAACACTTGGTCCTATATGAACAAAAATAGAATAGAAAACAAGCAGATATCAGAATTTTAACTCTACACGCCTCAACTTTTCTCTGCTTTTAATTTGATTTCGCGTGTCCAATACGTTGGACGCTGGGACTCAACCCGGTTATTTTGGCCATACTTTTGAGATGGCTTTGGTGATAACAGTAAACGAATACTGCTGGTATTTAACGGCTTGGAAGAAATCATGTATAATTTTTTCTAGTTGGCAGGCCTCGCGATTCTGATGAGACTGCCAAAGCAGTTTTCTTAAGAATTGCACAAGGCAGCAAGTAGGACAATGGCCTATTGGATAGCGACGACGACACTGCTGTCCATCCAAACTTCAATGCAACACTTGAGAATAAATGCAGGGACGAAACCAGCGATGACTCAATGCGAAAATTTATGCGAGCCACCCCCGAAATTTGGCCCACCGGGCCTTCAAAATTTCATTTCGTCCGAATTTCCCAAAAATAGGTGTCAAACCTATTTTTAGTAAGACGGACCAAATAGTGATCTCAAAATTTAGGTGGGCCACCCCCGAAATTTGGCCCACTGGACCCCCGAAATTCGACTTCGGCCAAATTTTACAAAAATTGCTTTCCAACCTAACTTAGTATGGCCAACTCAATGGTGACCTGCAAATTTGGGTGGGCCACCCCCGAAATTTCACTTCGACGGTACATGATGAAAATTGCTGTCCGACCTAATTTGAGTACGGCCAACCCAATGATGACCTCCATACTTAGTAGCACAAGTTTCACAGCTATACTTCAAGTAATTTGTGGCATGCCCACTGGATGGAAAAATACGGCTAGAGTCCTGGTGTCCAATATATTGGACATTGTGCTGAGATGAAACTACCAGTGCTCTTGAAAAAATACCTCTCACTTTTCATCTTTGTATTTCTACAAGCTTATTCTGAAAGCCAACAAAAAATTGTGAACTCAAATGCATCACGGGTCTCAGGAGGATATAGAAGCTAGCATGAAGCAGTGGAAAGTTTGTTAGAGGATAAATATATTTTTGTTCACTAAGTACTTTATTATAGCTAAATCTAATTTATTTATTCATTTGTTAATCAATTATTTCTTATGTTATTGTTATTTCTTTGTTATTTGTTATTTCTTATGCATTTATTAGTCTGTTCATTCAAGGAGAACGCGGAAGCATTGCAAACTCGTCAGCCGCCTCCTCAGGCTGTAGTTGCTCGCTGGACATTGCGTAAAGCGTGCTGCCCCGCACAAGGCCGTGGGCTCCATTAGAAGACACCTAGGTAAAGTCTCCACAGATGCGGTACCTGTGCGACCATTTCGGTTGCTGCCGAGGTTGCTGTCATTTCGCGCGTGATGCACAACCCCAAGTGGTTAATTTCTGGCGCAGTTTTCCAGTACTCTTTGTTCATAGCCTTTATACACTTCTATAGTATTTTTTTATCAGACATTTGTCACGTTGTATCGCTCAACACAGGTCGAAGGGCAATGAAAGAAACGATGTCATTAGCATGCCGTTAATGAATATTCTGCACGTAATTATTCCTTATTATAATTCTCCTTTATTCTTTTGTGTTTGTTTTCATTTTCATCCGTAAAAAAAAATAAGAAGCATATGCGAGAGGCTTCCTTCAGGAAACCAGTTTCCACTAGACGCGTGGCGCCTTTAAATGCATTTCAAGCTGTGTACAGAGGTAAAAATAGGTTTGGTTGTTATGCTACTAATTAAATGTTGCATTTCATAATGCTGGCGTATGTACAATGCGGGAAATCCCCCGCTTCAATTGGCAACCATTCATAGCTTCCTAAACGCAGTCCAGTTCTCTAGTAGAAGAGAGTAGAGAAAGCGAGGAGCCTTGCGCAATTCGCTGGCGTCGCGTCATCACGTACGTAGCGTACGCGGTTTTTCTCCCTTTCTGTCTGGGACATTCTCTTTGAAACGGCGCCAGCGGACGCGTTACCGGAGCGCTCAGCCGCGACGCGTAGGGGGCCGCTCCCTCGTCGTAAACACCTTGACACGCCCTTGCGCCGGTGATGGGAAACAGGGGTACCAAAGCTGCGATATCAGATGATAGCTAGTGAGCAATACGTTCCATTCGTCAATCAATCAATCAATCAATCAATCAATCAATCAATCAATCAATCAATCAATCAATCAATCGACCGATCGATCAATTAATTAATCAATCCATCAATCAATCAACCTTTATAAAAATTCAATGCGATCATCAGAACTCATTCAGCTCGGCAAGGAACAACCATGTGACCTGTTTGGTGAAAGGAAAGTCGCAAAATTACGGCACTAAAAAGTTCAAAGAAAACAGAAAAACTCCATGAGTTATTAGGGGAGGTCACAACAACAAGCAAAAGAAAAAATGAAAATGTCAACAGAGAAATAGAGAACGGACAGTACGATGCAGGAAAGAGTTCGCTTCCAAAGTAGCACAATGGCATGATGTGCCTTCGAAGAAAGGTGATGAAATTTTTTGTGATATCTTGCAAACAAGGCCATAGCAATGTTGTAATAGGCAGCATGGAGGTTTGTGTAACTTGGCCATCCGACAAAGGCTTGCGATAATTAATTAAAATATACATAGGGACAATACTAATCAACGGCCAAGTCACCGAAAGAAAAAACATCTCGGCGGAAAACACCACGTAACATAAAATGGCAGTGACGGAAGAGCTCATATAATTCCTATGTAAACTTCAGTTAATATCTGCGACCGTAGTGCGAGTGTGATGCGGAGATTCATTAATTCATTAGACGATCGGAAAAACATGTTTTATACCGGTTCCTTACTGCGCAGTTGGAGTACCATGAAAGGTGGAATAACGGCCGTGGAGCAATGGTAATTTATGCTACAGCTGGACTATCCTCATAGAATACCTACACTATACTGTCGTGCATGTGGAAAGAGCACTATCAATGCAGACAACCTTAAGTATTTTTTTTGTCGCACTTGATTCATGACAGCTCCCATAGAAGCACATGCGCTCTACGGAGGTTATATTATTTTTCTATGACTAAGCCTTGCCCCTGTTCTTTCTACTGCAAGCTCACCTTGAGAAAATGAATATCCTATCCTTCTATCCAGTTGCTCCTGTATGTTGTGCACGCTTACGAAGATATACGTGCTGTTTTATGGCTGTCTAAGCGAGCTTGGATGTGAAATGCACCTCGTGCCTTAAAATAACCTAACTACTAGGCTGTATACGTCTCGAAACAGTTCATCAGGAGTAGTTGCATCACTCTGTGCGCGCACCACTTGTCCCATACACGTATTTTAGAACGAGGCCATTCAGATAAAGAGGGTCGTGGCAAAGAACGCTTCCGTCCTGCGCATGTACCCCGCGGTCGTGAATATTCGAGCAGCCCAGCCTTTCCCTGTATATTCGCTCATGATGCGCAAGCCCACAGCTGCGCGTTCCCGCCGCCGATTCTTCTACATACTGAAGGCGCGCACGCAATAAATACAGCTATTCAGGATGTCTGTCTGCTGCTCGAGGGGTTTGCTTCGATTCAGTAAACCTATGCAGCACTGCGGACACTAGAGCTTTGTTCACCTCCTATTCCGGACGCAGAACTAACATGTACGTAACTCCGGATTGGCATTGACTGGCAGTCCTAGATATAGCTAATCGATATATCCGGCGAGAACTGCAATAAATGGGGCGCCCTGTCAATGCCCCCAGCCGTCTAGGTAACACTGAGTCGTTACAACTGTCCCTTCGTCACCTTCCGTCTCGTTATAAGTTTAGCGGCGTTGGCGACATTAAACTTTACGTAGAAGACGGGAGCCTACCGGCGCCTGTCGAATCAGGAGCCGCTTTTAACTTGTTCTGTTATTCAAGCACAGCTTTGTCTCGTTATAACGAAACGGTCTGGTACAGTTGACGGCCATAACGAAGCAAATGCACTTCCCTCTAGAGAGAGAGGGAAAAGGCAGGGAGGCTAACCAGACACTGCCTGGTTGGCGACCCGATACACGTGGCGAGAGGGGGGGGGGGGGGTTGAATGAACAAATAAGCTTTTATTGAGGCAGAGAAAGGCATGTGACCATGTTTGGGGAATTGTTGTCCTGTCTTCTTCGCGCAGTTTTATTATGACTACAGAAGAGGATGCAGTAGATGAAGTAGCAGTTCATTTCCAGGCCATAGGGTTCGAGGACGGAAAGAGGGTATGAGTAACCCACTAAGTGGGGTGAGAAGCCCCGTCTCACACTGCTCGTATAAGGCCACTTCGTCTATCGTAGGCAACAAGGTCCTTCTTAATGGGGCGGAGGTCGAAAGAAAGCATTTGACTAACGGCATTGGAAACTGTTCGTGTGGCATGTTTGATTGCCAAGGCGTCCCTGCCTCTATCAAAGAAGGAGCAGTGCCATACAGGTGAAATGGATATGCTTTACAGTAAAGGGAATAGTATACCGGTATTTTAGCAATCTGTGCTCACGTGAGGTCGGCTATTACGGTAGTCGGTGATGGGGCGAGAGCCATTTGTGGAGAATTTCGGGGGTGTAAGCAGCATTGACGCAAAGCTTGTTCATGAAAACTTGGTCCGCCCGAGAGAGCTTGGAGATATGAGCGAGAAAACCCCGAGGAATGGTAACGTGAAAACGGCCGGGACTGGAATTGCTGACGTGATTTAACCAAGAATGTAAAATGGCAGTGTTCTTCTGATCGTATGAGTCTTCGGGAGGCACATACGGAATGTCCTCGTTGACAGGGTCCAGCGGACGAGGTAAGGAGACGACCCCTGGCCGCTTCATGAGCGGACTGATTCCCTGTTCCGGTATCCGTGTTGCCCCGAGCCCATACAACAGTAATTTTATGGCCGCGCCCTTCTAACATGGATACTATACGATGGAAGGGGAGGAGATAAAAAAACGACAAAGAAGAGAGACAGAATGTTCAGTATAGTTCCCTTCGAAACGCAACATAGCTAACCGGATACAGTTATTAGGAAACAGTGGTCATAATGGAGCAAGATCAGCAGTATTGCGGTTATCAAGAGGCGAAATGAAATGAAGAGCCGCTTAGTTTTAAAGCAGTTGACTTATACTTTCTCACTGAGCTTGAGGAAAATTTTTGAGCTACAGCAAAGCCATATAAAGCGCACTTTACGCTTCTTAACACGGCTTTGTTCTATTTCCTTCTCAACGCATTGTGGCCTTACTGGCGGAATGCATTATTAAAATTCGGAGAACACAGACAATGGCGCTTGGCGGTGAATTCTTCCGGCACGCCCTGCGAAAATAGGGGACACCCTAGGCGGCTGCCAAAGACGCATGTACGGGTGTCGGACAGCAAGCATCCCAAGCCTGGCTCTTCGCCAGGTTGCGCAAAATGACCTCCAAAACCAAAGCGCCGCGTTGTTAGAATTCGAGCGCGTGTCAACGGAATCGTCTAACGCGCTTATGGTCGCCCAGCGCGTTAAACATACGCAACTTCCTTAACGAACAACGCCACAGCATCCTTGCTGGAGAACAGGGAGGGAGAATACTAGTTACCTGGAAGTGTTTCATCTAGTCTGCCTTCTAAACAAATACACTTAGCGCTCTCACCAACAGCACTGCCAACGGTCATACGCTTGTTATATTAATTAACTCGCGTCCTCAACTGTTCCTTGCTTCTTACGTGCATGTGCTGTTCGTTCAGGATGTCTTTGAAAACCGTGACTAATTCGACTAACCTTGACTAATAAAGAAAAGGCCCCATGTTAAGTTCAGATTCTGCTGTGCATCGATACAACGCATGTAATTCGTGCATATAAATTCATATATAAATTCATAGTCTCGCACGATAAGCTTTTTTAAAATGGGTCCCGATTTTCTTAGGACAAGAGCTGAAATAAATAGGGCCTGGAATAAAAAGGTAAGTGAAAAAACGATCGATAAAACGACTGCACGAAGGAATGAACGAGTAAAGGAGTGAACAACGGAATGCTTAAACGAAGTAAAGACTGAAGGAATGAACAGCTTAAATCAAAAGATGTCGTTCCTAAAACTTCCGCACCCTTTTAGCGTGACGGAGCTTGCGCGTACAGGTAGCGGGAGGTCCGAGAATGAATGAATGAGTCGGTGAGCGAAAGAACGAAAGAAAGAAAGGAAGTAAGAAAGAAGGAAAGAAAGAAAGAAGGAAAGGAATAAAGAAGGGAAGGAAGAAAAAGAAAGAAAGGAAGGAAGGAAGAAAGAAAGAAAGAAAGAAAGAAAGAAAGGAAAGAAAGTAAGAAAAGAAGAAAGAAAGAAAGAAAGAAAGAAAAGGAAGGAAGGAAGGAAGGAAGGAAGGAAGGAAGGAAGGAAGGAAGGAAGGAAGGAAGGAAGGAAGGAAGGAAGGAAGGAAGGAGTAAAGAAAGAAAGAACGAACGAACGAATGAACGAAAAACAAACCAACGAATGAACGAATGAAAGAATGATTGACCAGATTCATGGTGGAAAAACAGCGCAAACTAAGACAGAGAGACCAGAAGCAAATACTCGGTCTCTTAAAAACTGCTGCACCCCTCTAGTGCGACGGCGTTTACGCGTACAGGTAGATGTAGTGGTATACGGTCGGAGCGTGGGGGTTGGAGGAGGGGGGGAGGCGGCAGAGGTAAGCTATTGCGCGCGCTCCTACACATACCACGAGCTGCCGGCTCGGCTGAGGAGGAAGAGGGAGATGAAGAGGGTCGGTGGAAAGAGTAGTGTCGGGTGAACGCGTCGACGAACAATGCGACTGGAGGGTGGGGGGGGGGGGGGGAGAAGAGGAGGAGGATGCCCGCCCGCAGCGTCCTTGGCACCGTGCGAGTTGCGTTGCCGCGTGACGACGCGAGTCGCTGTGTTGTCGCTCTCGTTGTAGCTCGTCGTCGTCGCTCGACGAGGAATGCTGAGGCGTCAGGTTTGAGCCGCTCGCAGCTACGGCAGCGACGCTGCCTGTTTACCGTCGGTCTCATACCTTCGCGACTGGAGGCGAATGGAAGCACGCTACTGGCCTGCGCTTTCGCTGAGCGTTGCAGGGACACTCAGGATGACTACATACTCATCAGGATGACTTTGTACGATTCCGTACAAAAGCATTTTTGAACGGGAAAGATTTTATGAACGCAATTTTTTAATGTATATCGAAATATTTCACTATAAGAATCAATATAACCGCAGGTCTCCCATTGGCAGGTTGCATTTTTTGTGCTTTTAACGTCTTTGCTATCGTCAAAAGCGTTTTCTATTGGTTTTCTATGGCAGTCTTAGCTGCTAGATGCGAGCGATGTAAAAACTTTTAAAGAAAGATTTCGCTACATATGGGAAGAATAGACCACCAATATTTACATCACAGTACCCTACAATTCTTCAATATTCAAATTTTTTGTTCAAAAATTTTGTACATGTTTAATTCTTAGTAAAACTCACTAGTTCGGTCTTTTATAGAAGAAAAAAAAATGAGTTTATTGCTGAGAAATTTTAAGTTAAAAACTGAACTGAATCAATATAACTGCAGGTCTCCTATTGGCAGGTTGCATTTTTTGTGCTTTTAACGTCTTTGCTGTCGTCAAAAGCGTTTTCTATTGGTTTTCTATGGCAGTCTTAGCTGCTAGATGCGAGCGATGTAAAAACTTTTAAAGAAAGATTTCGCTACATATGGGAAGAATAGACCACCAATATTTACATCACAGTACCCTACAATTCTTCAATATTCAAAATTTTTGTTCAAAAATTTTGGACATGTTTAATTCTTAGTAAAACTCACTAGTTCGGTCTTTTATAGAAGAAAAAAAAATGAGTTCATTGCTGAGAAATTTTGGGGTCTAAACTGAACAGTTTATAACTCCTGAAATCAATAAAACTGTTGACTTTGGTGATGACGTAAAGACATGCTCCGCCCAGGTCTATTTCCTCTTCGTGATTTCTATTAGGGAATCATAAACACGTGTTTGCTCCGCAAATCACTCTGTTCTCTTTCTGTCAAAGTTACTCTACTTCATTTTAGGGAGATTCTCATGTTAGATGAAAACAGCTATAATTCGTTCCGTTATCGTCTGCAGTGTGTGTTGGCGTCCAATTTTTAATATACACCTTGCTGTTTCTTCCACAACAATTTCAATGTCGTGCTGATCAATGCTATGGTGAGGTCAAATGAAATAGAAAAACACGGAAGCCACCAGTTAGTAAACTTTTATTTGCCGTCACCACGCTTATCTTTACTGCTTTATAGTTTTCCCGCTCACAGATAGCATCCTACAGCGAACCAGAAGGAATTACGGAAATATATCTTAATCCACTTCCAACATAAGCGGAGAATTACCTCTTCCAATGACTTCCTGTCGTCTGTAATGTGCGCGAACAGAGGCCTAGCTATCCAAAGCTAATTCCCCAAGTTGACCATTCCGCGTAACGGTCGGCCGTCTTCCATTACATTTTAATTAATTTGAGCACACCATGCCAGTAGCGCATGTTTCCAAGGCACAAGCAATGATATAATTGGCATCACTTCACCATCACTACCAGCATCATCATCTTTCAACTTAGCGGCTACTGGAGGACAGAGGTCTGTCGCTTCGACTTACAATTACTCTCCTCTTACGATAGATCCAACCACGCTCTTCCGGCAGACTTCCTAGTCTCCTGCGCACCTCAACAGACTCGCTAGCGCCTCCCTGCTATAGAATCACCTTAGCGCCAGTTATACAGCGGAAAATGCGACAATTAGGCATCGCCCAACGTCATAGTGAGAGGAACTGGAATAAAAAAAACATAAAAGAAAGGGAAGGCTAAAGACTCCAGAAATGTGCGTCATTGTCGACGACAAGTGAAAAAGACGGCGGAGAATCGTTAAAGGCAGCAAAAAACTGCAACGCTAAACAAAAAGATTAAAAAAAAACTTGGAAGTGAACTGCAGCGCACAATGGCGCTATTCTGAGCGGAGCAACGCAGCTGGGACGTCGTCATCGCAGAAAGGTAGCCTTTTATACGCGTGTAAACGACCCGACGTGTCACCCCGACGACCCTAAATGGTTTCGAGTTGTTCGCGTCAGCAGCGCTGCTTGGAGTCCTCTTAGGCGTCTCCTTGCTGTTGGTCGCTTCTTTTTTATTATTGTTCTTGGTTCCTTGTAACGGCGCCCTTTGAATTCGTCCATCTTAGCGCTAAAAAGTGCACTGCGAGTTTTATGCGTCGCTTTCTTACTGCAAGTTTCGCCTCGACGTAAGGTCTAAAAAAAAAAAAAAAAAACAAGCTGCAGGTACGTAACCATAGGCATCCAAGAGATATGAAAGTTCAGCCTCAAGTTAAATATTGCTTACTGAGAAAACGGAAGAGGACTAGAAAACAGCTCTGGTTCCTTCAAGCACTCGAACAATTGAATTTGCAAATTCCCTTTCCTTTGTAGCCGTATGGCTGCGCTTGGGTGGATGGCAATGAGTAATTACTCCCTTACTTATAAATCTACATCACCATGGGGGACTTCCCTAAACATTTGACCTACACTGTTCTCAATTCGAGTTATCGATCAATTCGCTTTGGCTCTACCATAAGCTTGCCGTATCGGTTAGCTCGGTTGGTAGAGCGACTGCTCCGATGAAGTGGTGGTCCCAGGTTCGAACCCCGGACTAGGACGAATTTTTCTTCAACTACAAAGTTTCTGAGAAAGCTGTTTAGCTTTTCTTGTAGCCGTATGGTTGCGCTTGGGTGGATGCCAATGAATAATTACTCCGCTATTATAAGATTTAAGAACTATGGTGTTAAGCTTACCGCGTGCGCATTACTTGAAGACAAGCTAGTCTACCATGTTTTGCAAAAAAAGAGAGACGGGTTCGGCACCATATTCATACTCCGTTATATGTCGTAACATCTTCGTGGAACAACTTCGCCTCTTCACACAAAGAGATAGCTAACCGTCAACCTATAACAGTACCGGTTGGTTTCCCTCGCAGTAGTCTGTCTTTAGATAAGTATGTTTCTTGCGCTTTAAACTGAAGACGCAGCCGCAGTCGTAATCTAAAACACTCTCGATTTCCTGCAGCGCCAGAAGACGTGATTTATTCCGTGCTTGAGCCATGACTCATATAACCCTGCGTCATCGCCATTGCCGCCGTCAGGAGAGTCACTACACCAACCCTGTACACAGAGACGTTCTGCAGCGGGCTGATGACTGCTCCTGTCCTCATTAAACCACGGTGTGGGAGGCGCTCATTATGTGGGGTTTAACCTCCGGAAATTGCGCTTTGGTTATGAGGGCGGCTTGCAGATCAGGGCTCCGTAATAATATCATCCTTCTCGGCTCCGCGAACATTCACTGACGTTGGAAAGCACAGAGGTGGGCCGCATCTGTTCTTCGAAATGCAACCGTCGCGCCCAGCATTCGACCTCGCAGTCTTGGGCTTCACCGGGAAACGACGTAACCAACGAACCACCGCAGGGTGCCCTTCACTCCACCCTATGCTCAAATTTCGCGTCTGTAATGAGAAACATCTAGCCATTGGCAGTACCTTGGCAGGATACTTCCAAGGTTCAAAAGACAACCCTGCTCATGGTCCTTACACCATTAGGAGAGCCACAGCACTGCCATCTGGAAATTCCTGCGATTGCTAGTACCCGCAGTCGATAGCACCTCCTCTCCGTTTCTGTGCCAAGGCCTTGCCGGTTAGCAGGTGTCCGTAACTGCAGTAGCACCGCGGAAAAAAAAGTCCAAAGATGGCGAGCTGCCGAATCGTTGAGCGATTCTCTGCAATCGACAATGAAGGCGAAACATCTCTCGTTGCCAGGAGCATGAGATCGTGCTTCGTCAGTCGTCTTCGCAATGCGCGGGAGCTGCCGAGGTCAGCAGCTTCCAGGGGACGGTCATCACCCTCACCCGCATGCGTGGAAAGACGAGAAAAATAGCTCTGGCAATGCGTTTCGAAAGCCCCGCTTTAGGACTGCAGTAAGATAGCGGCTATACACTGCTGCAATCGCGTGTTGCGCAACCGTTTCTTTGGCTGCGGATGAAGAAGCCAAGTTTTCACTTGGTGCGTGAAGCAGCTATCCCCTGATCGCTTCGTTCGAACTCTGCAATAGTAAAATCTTCTCTTTTCTGGCTTTTTCGCTTCTATACGCTAAAAGCGTCTTCCCTTTTATAGCTTAAATGGTTAAAGACAGCTAGCCGTGTGTCCAATTGCAAGCATCATTGGGTTACGCGAACGGGCTGACTCGGCACAGGATTGGCGACTGGCGCCTTTATTGCGGCCCTTGTAGCATCCCGATTGTTACAAAATAGGAGAAGGTGAGAAACACGTTCTAGCACCGAAGAGACCACTCGTGCTGACGGTGGCAACGGGAGGTTTCTCTAGCTGCTGATACCGGTATTGAGAGAGAGAGAGAGAGAGAGAGAGAGAGAGATAAAACATTGTTTGCAAGTTGAGAAGGTCGGTTGAGCAACTTGGGTAGATAGCCCCCCCCCCTCCCCCCCCCCCCCAAGTCCAGGACAGCCCCTTTAGGACAAAGAACAGTGCCACGATTGGTTAGCTTTAACTCGAAACACTTGCCTACAGTGTCCCTCACTGGGTAACACAAGGCAAGTCTCAGCAGCAAGTAGTGACAGCCTCAGCCTCGCTCTTCCTGACCACTTGAAGGTTTTTTATGTGCATTGGATGTAATCGAACCACCCTTCACGACCCTCAAGAAAACTGGTCATTTGGGGAACTTCCGAAAATGCCTGTACAACTACGACCGAGAAACAGCGACGCATGAAAGGAGACAAGCCGGAGAGGTCGTTGCGTTACCACGGTCTGGGAGTAAACCGTGACAGAAGTTACGTGCTTCTGGATGCTGTCCTATTCGGTCGCTCTGAACAGCGGGCACCAACCGATGAAAGGAGATGGTGCGGAGACAGAACCAGAAAGATGTAAGCAAGAAAGTTGTCTGTAGGAACCGGGACCACTTGCCCGGAGTAGTAACGCCTCCTTTCTCGCTTGGCCATCATGTGTGGGCGCTCTCAGCAACAGCCAGAAATGACATCGTAGTAACTATATCAAGATGGGTGGTTTCTCTTCGAGTTTCACAAAAAGTGAAATGGCGGCCTCTTCTGTATTTTTTTTCTGTTTCGTCATCACAATAATCGTCATCATCATCATCGCTGACAACGAGAAATCTAGGATTCAAAAATGACTCTTTCGTGAGTGTTTTTGTTTTCATCTTCGTAACTGACAACAACGAGAAAATGTAACGCTTCTGTGGTCGTTAGTGCATTCGCTTCGCGCACCTTGTGAGCCGCCGTAGCGAGACATCACATTTGTATGGGCGTGCCGATCTTTCCAAGACGTTCGGCAACTGACACTATCTTTTGGCCACTATAGAGTACTACGCAACTGAACTGGGACATTTTGGACTTGTAATTTTGAGAAAACCAACTAGTTCTGAGAGATTCTACACGAACATAGTGGTTGTCATGGCCGACTATTCGTCCTCGCTGCACAATTCCATATGTATAAGACACCCTGCATGCTCTCTTAGTACTATTTCCGACGCCCATAGAAAATCAATGGCAGGTACCGAACACTGGAAAGTTCCCGTGCTGGTTTTGAGTGTTCAGCGCTATGCAGAGCCTGGTGGCAAGATTGCAAACAAGAAGCATTTATCCATATTTCATGGGCTTGAAGATGAAGAGGCGTATCTCACTGCTGAAACGGTATAGAGAAGGACATTGCCGTTAACGTTGCGACTCACACCGCTATCAAACTTTTCAACCTAACGTAATTTCATGAACTATAAACGTTAGCATGCGTGTGTCCCGGTGTCTACGATACAGTAACAGCAAGAACTTAAAATTGAGAGCGACGACAAACAGAAATCCATAGATGATTGTTGTCAGGGCAATGGGAGTGCACTGACCACTCCCCTTCCAACTCAAAGCGAAAGAAAACTTTTCGAAGAAAGGAAACGCGCGTAATTCAAGTCGACGCACCCCTCAGCCACAGTGTTTGTTTGTTTATTTCTTTCTTCTTCGCCTCTGCTTCCCTTGCTCCACAGGGAACCTGCCGCTGACGTCCGGACCCCACAGTGAGATCGATCTCACTCACTAAAACTGCAGCGGCCGTTTTCTCCTCGCGAGGTTTGCCACGCGAAACAAACCCCTCGCTCGGCGTCAGTCAGTGCGAGTTCTGATGAAGTCGGAAACCATACAAACTGTACCCGAAGGCCCCCGTTTATACTGCAGAAAGCGAGAAACACACACTATGTGGCAGAGTTTTGTGATGGGGCGAGATTAGAAAAGCGAGGATGAGGAGTAAGAAGAAGAAAGCGATCGCTGTGCCCCCTCGCGGCGGCGGGAATCAGCGGAACGCTTTTCTGAACCTCGAGGAGCGGTGGGAGTGGCCGGAGTTAATGGAGCGCCGCCCGAGAAGACGTCAAGACTCCCGCGCCGCTGTTCGAGGAGCGCCCAGGCGTGTCGCGAAGCAAGTTGCGCGTACCCCGGGCTCGAATCAAGTAGTCGGTGCTGGTTCCCTTACGAGCGGCCCTGTTGTAGTTCCGTGCAGTTCCGGTCGAGGGACGGCTGCAATGAGAGAAGCCCTCACTCTGCTGTCGGCAAGATGGAGCCTCAGTCATATTATCCTGGTGCAACATGCAGTGTTCTTGTTAACAGAAGCGGAACCGAATTACCTTTTGTGCGGCAAATAAAAAAAAGTATGTGTTTACGAAAAAGCGTAACGTTGTGGCACTAGTATCCTTCTTTCTTTATCCACCCCCAGACCGGCTTCCAATTTTTAGCTGATTCACCGATATTTAATGTGTGGACAACAACAGCAAGAACTGAATAACAGTAGCTACTATAACCACAATAAAAGCAGATCCGCTACTGTACAATGCCAAAAAGAACAACTGTGCCAGAAGAAAAAACTTTTTTTTCTCTTCAGTGGGGACTGGCTGTGATAAGGAGATATCCCGCAAAGCTTAGAATATATGTCCTTCAGCTCACATTAGTGTGATTCTTCTCGGAACTCCAGAAAAATTTACATCTCAGCTGTATTGGCGGAGTGTTCGACCCCACGATCATCCTGCTTTTACCTTGAGGCGGCAAAAATTTATTCGTTATGTAAGTATTCCGGAAGGTAATAAGATTTCGTGGCTTCAGTTTACAGGGCCTTTGGTGTAATCTAAGCACAAGACGTCCATGCAATCAGGATTGCCAATTTCTCGAGAACTCGTAACGTCCGGCCAACGCAGCTCTAGCTGTATTAGCGTAGTTCCTCCTGTTTAGTGTTGTGGTAGTCATCGTTGTCCCATCCGCATGTCCTATTCCGTAGTGTAAAGATAGAGAAATATATTCACACAGACCGAGCTGTCACCTCGGGTACACGGCTGCTACAACCTGAACTACGAACCCCCCCCCCCCCCCCCCCCCCCCCCAGCAAAGGCCAGCTTAGGAAACCAAATGCAAACCGGAGGCACTTACCCCGACCTCGATGCGGAGTACACCTTCGTTACCCACGAATCGGCCCTTTGATTCATGGGTCATTGCGGCTACCTGTGTTTGTTCAGTGCTGGTCATACGGGACGTCACCATTTTGTTAATCACTTCGCCAAACAGTTTGCTATGCTCACTCTCTTAATATGAGAAATGCAGGGATAATTTGTTTTTATCCCATATATATATATTATCTGCATGAGTCTATTTTGGGGATGACACACTCGCGAGCTATTTAGCTGAGCTGCAAAGAAGATAATGTCACGTGCTTTACTTGGTTCATAAAGAATCTGACATGATTTACACGTTTGAATTGGTTTAGGTAATTATATAAAGAATTTGTTATTGCCTTTTTGGTGCAGTCAACACGATGTCCCTTTTTAGGGCCACGCCAGCTTTGGCCTTAGTTCCCAGGTCTCCGAAGGACCGAGATCCCGTTGAACTGCTTAGATCAGCTTTTTCTCGACGCTTTCGCAGTTTTTATGTAGGAGTTACTTTTTAAGTTGAACAAGCTAGATAAGTTTTCCGATTTGGAGATCCTGAGGCTAGCTTCTAAATCAAATTATTTAGCAACAGCCTTAGCTATTTTTTTTTTGTCCTGAGAGCAGATGCCACATAGGAAGGAAGGCAACGATTAAAATTTTATCGGAGGATTTTTGTTCACTTACTGCGGCAACTATAGCGTGGGCAGAAACGGGCTGGAATGATATAATACTTCTTTTCCAATCCTATTCTATTTTAACTTTTTCCATCTTATCAAAGGCTCACGTGATGCCCTCCGCCAGTATGCTAGCCTTGTGCCATTGGCGAACGGAGAAAATAATTAGGTAGAATAGAATCTGATTACGTTTGGCTCGGCTTATTGGATTAAACATCCATGTAGGATATGACAGACGCCGCAGTGGATGACTCCAGATTATTCGACCACTTCGGGCTCCGTACCGTGCAGAAGCATCATGCAGTATGCGGTGGTTAATTGCATCGAAAACTTTTTTTAGGTCTATGGAGATGGCGTCGAAATCACTCTCGTAGGTGTTTAGAACGCAATTCAGGCGAGCAAGACGAAAGCGCGGGCTCTCAAGGGCATTCTTACGTGATCACGTCATAAAGGGGTTTACAGGCGGCGTAGGCCTTGAGGCCCGTGCACTGTGCGATGTCAGTGCACGTTAAAGAACCCCAGGTGGTCGAAATTCCCGGAGCCCTTCACTACGGCGTCCCTCACAAGCAGAGCCGCTTTGGATCGTTAAACCCCCGTAAACCATAAACTGGACCTGCAGTGTTTTCACTTGTGTAAATAAATAAATAAACACATTTAACAGGCTTCACCACTTGCTAGAGCAGTGTGTGTTTAGTATTGTGTATAACCTTCGCTGGCCAGAACACTGTGGGCACCTCCATACCGTATTGGCGCCACAGCCTCTCCATGTTTCAATCCCCCGACGTCTCTCCCTGACAGCTTCATTTTCCTTTCCAGGTAACTGCATATAGATGCCTACTCCATTTGCTAGAATGGCTGCCGTCGCAGTTATGGAACAGCGTAAATAAAGCCCGGATGCAGTTACTAGGCATAACTTCACCAGCGAAAGAACGAGACACCAGGATAAGAAGAATACAGGACAACGCTGGACACATGGAAATTCGTTCTTTCGCTGGTGAAGTTATGTCTGATGTACACCAACTAGCCCACATGGGTACCTTGTTACAGTTACTAGGCGTTTGCTGAACGCAACGCCTCAAGCGCCCATTTCAAAACCGCTCTGCTCAGATTTACACGACTCCTCCGCGATTACCCCCCGCAAAGCCTTGACAAGGTAGATGTTTCCAGCGTTCGTCACCCCCTACGGGTTGAGTACGACGCATCGCGTAGCGAAAAAGTTCGTTGGCACGAGAAACTGCACCCTTGCACGCAGACACGAAACAGTCGTCGGGGTGTTCGCTCAGGCAAGTCGAATGTAATTACTCGGAAGAAGCAACCGACTGCGCGCGAACACCACGGCATCAATTCCACCAGTTTCTTTCCGTTTTTTTTTTTTGAGTGTGTGCTCCTCGCTCGCTTCAGTAGGAGAGGAGGTTGCGGAGAACAAAAGGAAAGAAGTGTACGGCTGATTGAAAAACGAATCGGTGCGCTTTCCCTTCCTTGTATTCCATGGGCTGGAAGACGGGAGTGTGTGATGACGTGGAAAACGGCTTTGTTTTATTTGTTTTGTTTTCTTAAATTACGGGGCACGTAGATTGCACACTGAGATGAAACAAACTCATCAAAGAAGCAACTGTCGAAATGCTTGCCGCGTAGCTTTTGTCGAACAGCCGGCCCTGCTCACAGTGAGTCAGCGAATGCTCTAGTATACAGATCACGGGAAAGATTAAAGCTTGACGTTTCTGGAAGCCTAGATCAGGCGCGCAGTGCAGCTTCCGCACGACGGTGGTAGGATGATTGCTGAGACGACCTGAAGAAACTGGAGCGAGTTGACTTGGACGAAATGCGACACTCGAATAAGAAAATAAAAAGAAAAACAGAAGCGAAACCCTAAATTTACAGTATCGAAAGAATCAGTTTCACGCCGTCATTTTCGCCATCGACGTTGGAGCATCGGTTGTATAGCTGGTTCTGAAAGCATTACGCCTGAAAATACCACATTTAAAGACCGCTATAATATCGCATTAGTGAACAAAAAAAAAAGGAAACTTGAGCAGTTGGGTGAGGAGTGAGTAGTAGTGCGGTATCAGGACTGATTATGATTTGCCCATAAAAACTTTTGCTCTCTGTTTTTACTTCCGCAAAAACCTTTTTCTTTTGTAAAATTTGCAATATTTGTTTCTCTCCATCCGTAATTACTTTGTACACGAGGCCCTCAAAACAAAAATAATCGACCTTTCACAAATAATCACACTTACACTAATCACCATTAATCTTGTTATTCTGATCGCTCGCCGCGGGGGCTCGGTAGATATATAGCGTCCGGCTAATGGTCCCAAGGTCGCGCGGTCGAATCCCTGAAGTATTTCGAAGGCGAAATACAAAGGGCGCCCGTGCTCTGCACGATGTCAAAGCATGTGAAAGAAGCTCAGTAGGCCTAAATTAATCAGAAGCTCGCCCCCACAGCGTCCTTCATAACCCATGTGCCGCTTCGGGTCGTTAAACCCCCCATACCAAACCATACATACTTATTCTGAAATTACAATATTGAATATTACAATATTCATAGTGAAATTACAATATTCTATTGGCCGCCGCGGTGGCTCAGTGGTTATGGTGCTCGGCTGCTGACCCGAAAGACGCGGGTTCGATCCCGGCCGCGGCGGTCAAGTTTCGATGGAGGCGAAATTCTAGTGGCCCGTGTACTGTGCGATGTCAGTGCACGTAAAAGAACCCCAGGTGGTCGAAATTTCCGGAGCCCTTCACTACGGCGTCTCTCATAGCTTGAGTCGCTTAAGGACGTTAAACCTCATAAACCAAACCAAACCTTATTCTGATCAGAAAAAAAAAAAGGCCTAATGTTTGAGAATACAAACTATGTGCAAAAATCTTCGAAATTGCTTCTGCAAATTCCGTAGGCGCAGATGAATGAGCAATATTGCCACATGAACTAGTCGGCGGAAAGAATCTTATGACGAACCGAATCGTCACATCATTTCTGTCTGACGCCCGCAGGCTGGCAGGACTAATCACACCAAATCTGCGCGCCCTCAGTGACAGAACGCACGCATTCCTCGTCACCGCCCACACCTCGTAAATACGCACACACACCCGCAAACACGCCCAAAGAGGAACGACGTAGCGAAAGCTGCGTAGGCCTTTCGACATCAAACGACGCGCTCTCCCGAAAAAGAAGCCCTCACGACAAGCAGCAAGAGGTAAGCTCGAGTCGCCTCGATGGCGATGCCGCTGTCAATCACGCACGCGCGCGCGTGCGTTGAGCCCCATTTGCACGACCGCTACGCTCGTCCGCTCACCGTTCTAAGCGAGCGTGCAGAGCGCATGAGTCAGCGTCGTCAAAAAGCGCACAAGTGGCAGGCGCCCCACAGCTCGTGAGCCGCGCGCTCCGCAAAAGCGCAGCTGTTTTCGGGCCGCAAACGCTGGGAGAGGCAGAAAGAGAGAGAAAGAGAACGCCTTTCCGTTAGAATTGAGCGCGTTTTCAGCTGGCTCGAAGAGCATGACGTTTCTCCACGAATGCAGCTGGATATCGATAGCGCATAGCTAGGCGGCATAGGCGGCAGCGGCGCCGTACGCGCTCTTATGGCATGTGCGTCGCTCGGAAACGGTGCGGAATCTGCGCTCCGCAGTTACACGATCGTTGGCTGGCGCGGGCGGTTACCGACGTATCAGTTGCAAACATGTCTTTCAGCTTTTCGTCGTTTTAATCTGAGGATGACTCGGGTCGCTGATACGAGAGTGGAGCCCCCTCCGAAGAGTGGGGCCCGGAGATTACTTCATTATAACCGTACATTCGTTATAGCCCGCACTTACCGAAATTCCAAGGGGAACATTCATTGCTTCGTTATATCCATATTTCGTTATAAACCGTTTCGTTATAACGAGGTGTTACTGTATGAGAGTGGTTATAGCAAAAGCTTTTCTCTACAGGGGGTAAAGAGAGCAGCTTTCCGAGTTAAATCCACCTGTTATCCCGTAGCGTTATGTATTGTGATACCAACAACTGTTTCGCAGAAATTGATAAAACGGTGGTGTACTTATCAAGGTCACGGGAACTCATAGCTGCGCGAATACATGCTTTAGTACAGACCCTTTTAAGTACACTGAAGGAAGCTTGCTTTTGGGCTGTGGAGAGAGCACGCGGCAGTTTTCCTCTACCGTTCTATAAGCAGATCCTGGTAGCCGTCTTACATAGCACGTATCGAATAGCTTGCTTTTCAGTGGGGAGAGAGTGCGAGAACTAGATAGCTCGACTCTCTCCCCATCTACAAGCAGGCGTTGGTGCCTTTCACAGCTCAGTGTCGACAAACTGACTTTGGAGCTGTGGGGAGAACCTGCGGCATCTTGGTACCTGAACTCTCCTCTGTTATAAAAACAGGTGTTGGCAGGTGTCTCCCCCAGCCCACTGTCGGATATGACGACGTCGTTCTACGAGTAGCTTTCTGTGAAGAGCTAGAAGGACTTTAAGCGATCAACAGTTAAATCCCGCCTTCTTCATAAGACCCCTAGTGTGCACCTGGGAGAAACAGTAGTGAAAACTTTGAAAGCCAGTGCATTTGCTGTCAGTGCAGTGCGTGGACCCTTCACATGACGACTGGAGAATACATGGGTAAACAAAGACAAATGTTGATGAACTGTCGTTCCTTGCTCTTTTGGGTACAAGTGCCGCTGTCTCTTCACGTAGAGCGCGGTTGAAGGGGGACAGAATGTGGCGGAGAGAGAGAGGCATTGCGAACTCAGGGAGCGAAGTCCGTTGAATTAAAGCCTCTTCTCTGCTCAGCCGTTATCGACTGCTGCCAGTCGATGCACCGCGTGCGGCGACTCTTTTTCAGACTTGGAGCCCGAACTCTATACATTGTGTCACCCGCCGAATACCCCAGACACGTCGAACGAAACCATCCGGAAGCATACGTAGAGGGCGCACTTTTCTATTTTTTCTAAGTGAGCGCAGATGGAACAGAAGAAGATAACTTTGTTCGTCGTATTGGGAAGTCCCTTTCTTTCTGACGTGACAGCAGGAGCGAAACGAAGGAGGGACAGCGCGGGGCAAATTGAAATTATAATTCGGCCGCACCCGGTTTAATCTTCTTCGAAAGAAGGCTGCTTTTCTGCGCGTTTCGAAAGCTTCGCACATTACTCAGTGTCCTTTTTCATTTCGTCTCTCTCTCTCTTCTGAAGGTGAGCGAACAGCGAAAAGCGTAAAGATCGCCTGAGGTGTTTGAGACCGACGAAAGCGGGAGCCAAGAAGGGGACTAGGTTTTGCAAGGGATCGCGGACGGCGTCACTGAACAATGGACCGTTCGCCTAGCTGTCAGCCATGGGACGGGATAGACGTCAGAAAGATGTCCTCATCCCTTGCGGAGTCAAAAGTTGCGGGGGTGGTTAGAAGAGGGCGCTGGCTTCCAATTACACGCAGCTTGTGGACAAAGTCCGCTTTGAGTGAGCGGGGCGATTTCCCTCCACCGGAATGCCACAGCAACCGCCATCTACCGGAAAGCACTAACCTTACCCCCAAGGAAGCTGGCGTGAAATAGCGAGCAAAAGTTTCTAACCCCCGGGGCCCTAGCTGCCTGCCTGTATGCCGACTTGCCCACTACGCTCCCGATGATAGATGAAGGAAACTCGGATTGCAAAGCACGTCGGGAATCGGCGGGAAAGTGCGCTGCGAGCCCCCCTAGCGGCGGGAGGAGGTAATCCCGCGTCTTCGCGGTCAGTAGCAAGCCTCCGGCAAGCTCTTGGCTTTGGGAATTGCTCGTTTTGTCCTGGGCACGTATCGGACACGTCAAAAGCGGTGACTCGAGAGTAACTGCGTGAAGGACTTTTAAAAAGAGAAGGAGCAGTTTCCTGGCTCTTTGGACACACCAGAAGGAAAGAAAAAGATATGAAATGATCGCTGTAGCGATGGCTTGGACTTTTTGCCGGTTATTAGAATTTTTGGAATGAGGGTGGCTTTTGCGCAAGGATTGTGTGTTTATTGGAAAAGACAATTCTGTCACCAATAATAACGGATAAATGGCGCGACTTGAAGGAAAGGGAAAGAAGTGCTTTCTTATTCCTGAATAACAGCGGCTAGCGAAGTCTTTTTCTTCCTTTTTGTAATAATAAACCATTATTACTACTACTTTTTCTGTAGTCTAACTGGATCCCGTTTAGTATTGCGGCGCACGGTTGTTGACAATTTATTGCATTCATGGCGGTCTGTCATCAATCAACAGGTTCTCTTTTGAGGATTTCTGTACTCTGAGTGTAGAACTAAATGAAATACAAGATTTCTGTGGTATAAAGTCCTCATAATTTCTCAGCAATCTCTGCGGAACGCATATATACAATTTTACTAAGTTTGTTAGAAAACGATTCACAACAAAACTCAAGTACAAGCCGAACCGGCCACGTAACAGACCTAATAAACCTGACAGCTCGTCAATTTAGTTAGTTTTAAAGCAATGTCAAGGAGTTATGTACAACTGAAATAGACTGCACGAGAGAAGCTGTAAGAGACAATTCCAGGTACATTATTCCCAAGGTTTTCTTTACTCTTTTTGCAGTTGCCGATTAAAAAAGTTTTCGGGGAAGACATAAATTAAATCGCATGCAGGTCATTCTTAAACGAAGCCACCTCAATGGCGGTTCCAAAAATCGCAGAATCGCAGTGTACAGCCCAAAATGAGCAGCTGATTATCACCTTCACCGAGATAAACGTTAATTCACTCAATCAATAATTTTTGTTGCAGCTCACTACAAGCGGACAGGGAGACCAGTGCCGTCGAGAACACGCTTATAGGTCGTGGTATCAATGAGCTTCACTGGCCTCTTAACATGGCTGGGCAATTGACCGAAACTGAATTCAGCTTATTATATTGTATACCCCTCTCACCGAATCACAATTATGCGAGTCGCCTTCTTATAACCATTCTTTCTCAACAGCTTTCATTAACTAAGCACTGTAATACTCAATTTTGTTTTGGTAGGAGTGTAGATAATCCAGTAAACTATCGTTAATTTGAGCTCGCTTAATTCGAACTCTCGCTTTACACTTTTTTTAAATTCAGGATTTGTCCCGTCAACAGATGTATTAGGGGGAGCCTCTCCGGCCTTCCGCCTATTCGAACTGCGCTGCATAGTTTGAAGAAATATCCAGATCTCTTCGAGTTCTAGTTTTCCAGATTTAACTTAATATGTAAAAAGAATTAACAAATTTTTGTAAACAATTGCTTTTTCAGATTTTCAGTAAATTGCCTGTATCATATGCCCAGCCCTCAATATACTGTCTCAATAATTGCTGCATTAATTTCGTGGTAACACAGCCGATAACGGTACCTGCCTTGTGGTAACACAGACGAAAGCTCCACTCCTTTCGTCAGCGTAACATCGTGGCGCCGTTCAATCAGGCTCCGATGAAATCATCTTAAAGGTTTCCTCATGTCGAGATTGGAGTGTTCATAAACGCTTCTGAATGCCCAGCTACCTTCTGCTGAACAGCGGCTGAAAATCTCATGAAACCGTTTCCGTTATTGGCCACATTTCGCCTAATTTGTTGCATCGCCTCTTCGCTTACCACACGGTGAGATACTGATCAGCTGCTAATAAATATTCCACCGAAGGTATACGAACGGTAGAATGGAGGTCCTGGGTTTTTGGGAACGTTTTATTGTTGAATCAGAAATCATTCACCATTTGTTGCGAAGATAACCAAAAGATAAAATTTTCGTTGCGCAATTAAGTCGATTACGAAATAAGAATGAAGAAATACTCAACAATCGCAATTGCTGCGACGCAGGCAATTGCAGCTTTGATAACGGACTCGTAACGCAAATGACTCAACAGGAGATAACGCTGCTTCTCAACTACGCTGCTCACATTGGTAGAAAGGGGCGATGTATTGCCGCTAGGCTTGATAACGCTAGGCTAGGCTTGATAACGCACAAGCTAGGCTTGATAACGCACTCACGAAATAAATTCGCTTCCCTCTTGTTTTCGATTCACCCAGCATATTTTCTTTCTCGCCTTACTATATTTCGTCCCTTACGTGTTTCGTGAGTGCGGAGGTGTTCACATATCATGGAACCGTTTTATATCTCCCCCTAACGGAGTTCACATGATTAAGTATATGAAAAACTTGCTCCCAACGCCAGTCCATTCTGCTACACCAGTTGAAAAAATAAAATAAAAGAAAAAACTAAACATGCTTTGAACAGCATGTCTAAATTCAATGCTACGTGACCTCAGGAACTTTGCTTTTCAAAAAGCTCATGGGCTTGAAGCTTCCGCAAAGCCAGGTCGACTTATGGACTCGTAAATAAGGTGTGCAGCTGTGAGAGACTTTAGTAGTGCGCAGCTGCTGGTCGGTCGTTTCTACTCTGACGCTGAATGTTTTCGGTTTGCTGTGAAAGCAAGGAAACGTGCGTTGCAGAAGGTTAGGTTAGGCGTTGCAAAGGTCAGCCATAAAAGTAAACCAGGAAGGTAATCGTTAAAAATTCAGTTTGTTTCTTCCTTGTATTAGTGGGACGAAAAAGAATGTTTGAGCTCCTTTCCGGAAGTGAGTGTTACGGGCAGTGTACTGACAACCGTTTATTTTACGGTCCCGAGAAATCAATAAATGCCTTGTTAACAACTGTATACTGAACTAATGCCCTTGAGAAATATTTTATACAGCCATTGGTACATGCGTCTGTACAAAGGACAATCACAAACGGAATAAATTGGCTGAGCTGAAGCTGCACGCCAGAAAAAAAACAAAACAAAAATCCACTCGAGAAAGGCCGTAGAGTTGCTGGTATATGTCTAGATGTACACACTGACACAGTGATCCCTCCAGAGGCTTTCACCTTGGCACATAGTAGCAAAAGGCTAACGTATTCGAGTTAGAAGATAGTATGAGACGCCTACTCAGCTCGTCGACGAAAAAACTACGACGCACACACGTCTGAAGTTGCTCAGGTTTCCGAATTTAAAGAATCTGGAGAGCATTCCTGAAAAATCCGCGATAATTTACGAAGAGTGAAATTATTGCATAAAACTGGTGAAGCTGACCGGTTGGTGCTCTCTTTGAACTGTAATATATATAAAAAAAGACTGTTGAAGACGCGTAGTGAAACTCAGCGACCACACCTCTAGGATCTCAGTTAGGTGGCGTCCTCTACTACCCCGTTTCAGAACGGGTACCCTTTAGCATCTATCCACGCTTGCTTAGTACTTCCGGCTCAGTGACGCAAGCAAGCGGGAATTTCGTCCGCACAGCCTCGCACTTCCCCGTGGCGCGATGTGTTGCGTACTGAACAAGGTAAATACGCGTGCTGCGAGCGCTGTTCCGCGTATCAGCATATCCGTGTGTCGAAACACTCGAGAAAGGCGCGCACCTCTCGTCTTAGTCACGGAGTATAACTGTGGGCGTTGCCGCTCGGCGCGCACACATCGGCCTGTTTCTGGCGTAGTTTCCAGAAGCTTTAAGACTAGGGGTGCGAGGATATTTGGATTTATGTCTAAAATGGCAAATCAAATATCCTGTGATTCGATACGTAACATAAATAGGGCAAGTTTTTTTCACGCGATTTATCATTGTTCTGTTGGCATTGAAAGAGCGAAGTTTATACTGGCCCCTCATTATGTATCTGACCGCGTAGACTACAGTTTTAAAACACGGGAGATTGCGTGAAAAACTTATGTATTTCGATTGTCTTTCTTTCCCAGAACAATACGCGATTGGAACCAATTGTCTTCAGACACTGCTTGTATTATGTCTAATGATGTTTTCTTTTCTACCTTACAATAACCATTCCAGTTTATTGGCTCCGTGAAATTTTTATTTGTTTTTGTTTTTCTTTGTTTTGATGCAATTTGGACTTGTTTCCGTGGCCGACACTGCTTATGTTATGTTTGTTTTTATGTATGTCCTCCCCCACTGTAATGCCGCTTGGCGCTGTGGGTAAAAAAATAAATAAATAAGTTTAAAATTGCTGGAAACGAATCGAATATGTTCATATGTTTCCGGATGCTTTTCGAATATTCAACACAAAGCTCGAAGAAGGTACGCTGTAATTTTTTTAGACGAGTTTATGAAAATCAGGGCTTGCTCGGACGCCGCGCAACACGCTCCTGCGATTGGCTTGCGTGGGGTTGAGTGCCTTGTACTGCGACGAGGTCCATTCGTAGCGCTGCGTTCATGACGTTCACGCATGGTCTCCAAGTTTGGCTGACTTGGAAGGGGGCTGACATGGTCTGCAAACCCTGTCTTGATACCCAATCTCTGAGGCCATGGATCAGACACATTTTCCTCGCCGCTGTCATGTTATTAGATGTGGCGACTAATCTATGTCACTAGTAACAAACTGTAATTTTCCTATAGCTATAACTTGACTGCTATAGAGTTAGTAAACTAGTTTCATGTCGCGTGTCCTCAGGTGAAGATCGCAGTTGAATCTTTTAAAAATTACAGCTGTCGCTTCTAAGCAAGATCATTTCCTTTTTTCGCGAATATTCGCTCAAGTAGGAAGTATTGGTGAGAACATTCGATCAGAATTTAATTTGCTTTTTAGTAAAAGTATTCCTATTAGATTCGTTTCCGAAAAGTAGTTATCGCACACCTCTATTTGAAACTGGTATTACTTCATGATAGCACCGGCCTAAATCAATCCACACACTCTAACTGAGCGCGCTTTCGAATGTTTTGTGGCCAACGAAGGTAGCCTTTACAGTCGGTTGGCTACCATTTTATAGCATGCCCTTTCAAATGTTGGCAGCAAAGGGTGTTCCAGTGGAGAACAAACTCAATGTCAGAAAGCAACGGTGATCCTTCCGTGAAGTTCGGTAGCATAAGTTGAGCGGCAGGACGTCAGTTCCTTGCAGTAAAAGTTTTAAACTCCGACATGCATTGCTGAAAACTCAAAATGAGAAGAGTTGAAACCCACATATAAAATACAACTATTTTTACTTTCAAGAATATTCAGCCATACGCCCGATACTCGTTTTTACTTCTTAAATGAAGATGCTGGCATTTCAAAGACGCTATAACTTTCAGGAACAGATTGTGCTGAAGCGGTTTTTATTAAAACCTTGTGTCTGGTGAACGACAGCCTCAGCCGCTTATGCGGCAATAAGTTCAATATAACTAGCTCATTTCCTTCTACTAACTTCTGCAATGATTTCATACCGCCATCGCTCCTCTAATACCTGCCCCGTACGCAGGTTAGCATGTCGGCGAAAGGTTGGCTCAAATTCCAAGTTTTTCATTAAAGCAGTAGGGATGTTAGCTCTGCCTTCCTTGAAATCAGATATCTGCAGGCTGTAGCCTGGCGCCGACTGTTCTGATGAGGACCTTTATTGTACGCTTCGCGACATGATTTTTTTTTTTTTCAAACATAACCTGCACCGAAGCGCATTTACGGTGCAGCGAACGACCATAAGACAGTCTGTTCCCTGAAATCAAATACCGACCAAATTTAATGCAGTTTAAGTTTCGTCATGCAGCTATAGGCTACAGCCTGCGAGAGAGATTCAAAGAAAATGTGTACTTTCGCGTATTGATCGTTCTGGGTAAAGAAAAATTATGGTCCGAAACTTATCGAGTTCGAGGCTTACAATAATCACAATACAAACAAGTTTAGCTCGGCATTTGTTTGTATCGGCTTTCTGCAGCCTACCACAACTCTGTCATTGAAGCAAAGGCTGACTTTCTCGCAATAGTTTCACTGAATCGTCTTTATGAAGTCTTCAAGCGTGCAGTTTGTTCGATCAAGTGACATCTCATGTGCTTGTAGAGTTCTGCAATTACTGAGTGTTGAGAAAATCTTACTGAAAAGATTTTGGGGGGTTCTCACCTTGTAGGCTCCATCGACGAGCCGCACCATCTCCTCGTATTCCGTCATGGTTATTTTTTTTCTCGTCGCCGACCTTCAAAATCCGCACACTTCACAGCACACTCACATACACACACCACGTCACCACGACGGCAAAACCTCAAGCACAACTACGCCGCGTCGACACGCTACGGCAGTCAGCATCGCCGTTGGCGGCGAAGAAAAAAAGAAAGCGCGATCTTGGCGCGCGCGGTTGCCGCAAGAAGCCGTTCGCTGAAGCTCGGCGTTAGCGAACACGCGGCACCGACCGAATCCGAAAGCCACGGGAAAAAAATAACACCGAGGAACCACGAGGAGCACTCCGCTATCCCGGGAGCCGCACGGCTGTGCGAAGAACCGCGGCCGTTGGAAAACGCCGAGCGACGCCGGATCACATACCGATGGAGAGAGGAACAGCGCGCGCGGACCCCTCCTCCAATGGAAAGCGACGCTCGCGCGCGCTGCGTCACTTCCGGGAGCGGCAGCCGGCGGCAGCTGCTTGAACGAAGAGGCCGACGACTTCCGGTTTCGACGCTCGCGCGCCGCGTCGTCTGCTTCTTTCGAGCGCCGTCTGCTAGAGCGCTTCCTCGCAAAGGACCGCAGAAAGCCACTTTTGTCAGTCAAACTCACGTTCTCTATTAAAACAGATCTAGAAAAAGTTTACCTGCATGCAGAAAACTAGTTGAAACTAAACACGATTTCGACAGATCAGTCAAATTCGCAAAACGGACTAAGGCAGTATTTGTGAATTTTCTGAGTATTTGTTCAAGGTTACTCTCACAAAGTTAAGGTACAATATACCAAATGAACGAACGACCAAATGATAGGCTGGATTTCAGCAGTTGGACGCTTTCAAATAACCAATACTTTGACAGAAGAACTTTATACTGGCATTCTTCAGGGGTTGGAATTCGGACGTTTTATTTATTTATTTATCATAACCTAAAATGTTCCTAATAGAGGTATTACATGAGGAAAAATACAAAACAATATACAAAAAGAATCTGAAATGAATGACCCAGTGGTTAAACCATAATTTTTTCGATGGCGTTTTTCAAATAGATGGTGCTTTTGTGGAGTACGGCATTGACAGGCAGACCATTCCAGTCGACTGCTGTCTGCACAAAGAAAAAATGCAAGTGCTCAGTGGTACATGCCCGAGGAGGACAAACGGCTTCAACATGTCTGGCGCTGGGGGAGATGTGATAAACTGATAATAAATATTCGAGGGTTAAGTGACGTTTCTGGTATTGATCAGTTATACTCTTCAAGACCTTCCTTGGAAGATCGAGTTGTATGCCGATTAGCTTATTCTGCGGTTGGAAATGTTTCTGATCAAAATATGTTGAATAAAGCTTTGCAAATGGTTATTAAACGGTGTGATAGATGGCAAATGACAATATTTTTGGCAAAAAGTTCAATGGAAAAACTAACAAGGCAATTCACATGAAGTATGACACTACTAACGACGTTGTACTGTCAGAGTATGCGCACTGCAATACTTTGGGCTACGGATTACCAACAACCTCGGCTGGAATAAGCGTGCTCACACACCAACATGTAACTTTAAACTTAAACCGTTCTTCCCTAAAAGGGCTTTATATCCTTCTGCCCGTTTCACTCTTTTTCTCACATGTAACTACATTGTTCTGCATTTTTTGCTGAGCGCGCACTGGTATTAAATGAGATTAACTGAAAGTAACATTAATAAGTTCGTGTGTGTACAGAGAAGGGGCAACTTAGTTTATAATTAGCAGCTTCAGGCAAACTTCATGCTGGAATTAATAGCCCGAGCTAACCTAAAACTAATACCACGATGGCATAGTTTTGTTTACTGCTATTATTGCTGTATGAAATAACTTTTTTGGAAATTTATAATTCATTGAGAGGTGGTTACAAAAAAGCATGGTTAAAAAAACTGGGTTGCTGTATCATTTATTGCATTACATACAATACAAAAGTGTCCATAAGTCTGTTACATGGATGTTTCTTCTACACTGCAAATAATGACATAATTTTTAGATTGCCTCGTCTTTGGTAGCAGGTGTGAGCATTAAATGCTGTGCCGCAAAGACATATACAATTCTAGGACCCTCATCAATGCACTAGGGTTTAACTAGGGTACCGGCCTGGTCCCTTGGCTGCTAGGTGTGCCGTCTTCTTCTCAAGTTTCTATTCTTTGAACTGGATCCTCTCGGTTGCTCTGAGGCTTGCGGAACCGTCGTTATCACATCCTTTCCTTCATTGGCGAAGCGCACATTGGATGTTGAAGCACTTCAGACATTTTGTCCGACTATAGCGCTGTTCAGATAATACCAGTCACGGAACTTGAGAGAATTAAACGCTGTGTTTTTTAAACTTTCTGTCAGTGAAAGCCCAAACTACCGGCAGCACTCGACATCAGTTTGCAGGTGCGCAAGATTCAAATGCAAGCATAAATCAGCCACTTGGGCTAGACGATTTATGGAGCACCTTGAAGACGGAACGACAGAGTATATATTTTTTTCTTTTTTTGAGTAGTTTACAGAACACAGAAGCATCCAGCTCTTAAGAAATTCGCTGCTCTTCCAAAACTCGCTGGTAACCACGACGACGGAAAATCCGTGCGTGTCATTTTCACTTCAACGTATTCTTTCATATACCGGGTTAGCTGCCAAAATAATTTCATTGATATGTCCTGTGAAGTGAGTGTACACGGCGTTGAAAAGCAAATCGCACGTAGGCGGGGAGATAATTTTCGCTTCTCCAACAGAAAATGAAGGCCGCGCACTTAGCGTCACTTCCGGGGGCAAGAGCTTCTCGGCTAAAGAAAGCAGACGGCTTCCGCTTTGGGCGCCCCTACCTTGTCGTCTGCTTTCGGCCCTGTCGTTTGCGTTCTCTCGCGTCAAGGTATACGTGCTCGGGAAGGGAGCTCGAGAAACACACCCATGTTTGAGCAGGGTCACGTGGATGCTTCTCTAATTAGGCGCAAGTCCCCGTCACTTAGTACCTTAGGCGCTTTTCCTTCTTATATTTCCTTTCCGGCGTACCCTTTCCGCCCCGTCTGCTGAATGCATGAACGTAGCGTTTTCGCAAACGTGCGGGATGTTTAATTCTGGGTACTCGGGACCTAGGTAAGGCCACTTACCAAAGCGGGGGAAACGCTTCTGCTTACACCATACAGCGCCGTCACTTAGCGGTCGCATTAGCATAGCTGCGCAGCATTCCTGCGAAGTGACTCGCAGGTAGCGAGTGCTGGCCGCGTATTCCTGCCGCACTTCTCGGCTGCCAGGAAACGAGAAGTTCATTGACGCTCGTGGAATGCATAGCTTCGCCTATGATCGCGTTATTTCATCATCGTAATCATTGTGTAAGGTAGGCTAACTGCAGGTCAAAGCCCTGTACCATATATTCTGACTGAGACGTTTCATGTGTTAGCCACCGTCGTCCCGTAACTACATACTTCCTAATTTACCCCACATAATTTAGTTCCTACGGCCCTCGATTGCGCTAGTCGTTGCTCGGAATCCACTACATTACAAAAAGACGTCCGTTGTCTGTTCAAGGGGCTAATTCAAAGTTCTCCAAGGTAGAATTTCTGCCCATGATTGCTGCTGCGATAACATCGACTCGAGTTGGTTCTTTGAACTAGGCTGCTCAGCTTCCATTATAGTTACCGAGCCGATGTTGTTGTTTGTTCTGTCCGCAGTTTAATTTCAAGCTTTTCGCGTTATCTTTCAAACTTCCAGACATACCGGAGTCATACACTCGTCTCAAGGAATACAGTATGCTGCTGTTTATTGCTTGAGGGGAGCTTCCAAATATAATTAATCCCATTCTTATCCCTCTAATATATTTTTTTCACGTGTTGTGAATAGGCACTTGGCCTACAAAAATATACTCCCTCACTGTTTCATGTATCTGACTGCCTACTGTAGGTTTCGTCTTTTCTTAAATTGGTGAACGAACTTTCGATTCTTTCGTAATAACTGCAAATCATATCGTTATATTTTGCCTGAATGGGCCACCTAGCCCGAAACAAAGACAAAAGTTAGCCTGCATATAAATCTGTGACGCAGGCGCCAAAGAATTTCATGATTTCGTGACTGCTGAAATTGTGGGAAACGCTCTTTACATTTTTATACTCTCATACTTTGCTTCAGCTATTCATGTTTAATTCAGCTCGTGAAGCATGCCGGCCTAAGCGCTACTCAGCTGTTTTGATGGCTTGTTCGGACTTGAACATAATGAACATAACTTTGCTTGAACATAACTTGCACATCGTACAGCCGTTGCCTCCTGAGCGAGGGAAATGTTAGCGGAACGGACATCGTACTATGTTAAGAGGCACACAACCCGGGACTGCTATATTATTTAAAAATGACGACTTGTTATTTGCGCAGTAATTACGGTAATGCATCCGCCCCTGTGTTTCACAAGCTCCGTAGTTCTGGTGCACAGCATAATGCCTTGGGTTCGATACCCACCTGATTTCGATGGAACCGCTACATAGAAATAATTGCCATTAGCTAACTACCGCTTAGTTGAAACTGATCCAGAATACTTCTTTACGACACACCCTAATTGAGCAGTAAACTAATGCTCTAGCTTCGTTTTTATACCTCATTGCCTACCGCTTTTAACGGTGGCATAAATGAATGGAAGTGGCTTGATTTAGTGTAGAAATCTGAATTAGCCTATTTGAGTTGAAGATGTGTGCGACACAATAAAAGAGGAAAACTGGTTGCGATCGACAACGAAGAGCCGAAGAGCACGGATTGACGTGGCGCTACTGTGTCATCCGCAGTCCTGCCTTTTAAGGCGAAAGTTGTTGTTGCGACTGAGAGAAGAATGGAAAGGAAAGTGCACGGGCCTGCCAACTGGCTCCAGCCAACACCACCTCCAGCCGAGCCACCACCGCTGCCACGTGCAGACAGAGGAGATTTAAAAGATCAGAGGAAAGAGAAGAAAGGAAAGGAAAGGGAAGACGCGCGTCGCAGCAACAACCGCGTCCGCCGAAGCGGACGGTGGTTGAAAAAACAGATGAGCGGCCGTAGCCGCGATTCGTCACCGCCTCCAAGCCGAAAGCCTTTAATGCCTCATACTGTCGTTAGTGAGGTTAGTGAGGTGCTGGAAATAGTAAGAGAATATATCTACTTAGGGCAGGTAGTGACCGCAGATCCGGATCATAAGAGGGAAATAACTAGAAGAATAAGGATGGGGTGGAGCGCATATGGCAGGTTCTCTCAGATCATGAATGGCAGCTCACCAATATCCCTGAAGAGAAAAGTACACAACAGCTGTATCCTACCGGTACTGACCTGTGGGGCAGAAACGTGGAGGCTAACAAAGAGGGTTCAGCTTAAGTTGAGAACAACGCAGCGAGATATGGAAAGGAAAATGATAGGTGTAACGTTAAGAGATCGGAAGCGGGCGGAGTGGGTGAGGGAACAAACGCGGGTTAATGACATCTTAGTTGAAATCAAGAGGAAGAAATGGGCTTGGGCAGGGCATGTAATGCGAAGGCAAGATAACCGCTGGTCCTTAAGGGTAACGGAATAGATTCCAAGAGAAAGCAAACGTAGCAGGGGACGGCAGAAAATTAGGTGGGCGGATGAGATTAAGAAGTTTGCGGGGATACAGTGGCGGCTACTGACAAAGGACAGGGTTAATTGGAGAGACATGGGAGAGGCCTTTGCCCTGCAGTGGGTGTAGTCAGGCTGATGATGATGATGACTGTCGTTAGCAGCCGTGTCGGCAGATGTGTCGACAGCCGTGTTGGCAGATGTGTCCGCGTTTTGACGGGTGTCCACCGAGATATGCGAGAGAGTTACTGCTAATTTCCTTTCCTCAAATACCATTTTCAGTTCAGTTTCTTCATTACGGCCCCTCTTTCCCTTTCGTCTTTCACTCACACTCCCTCCCTTCCTGTACGGCTCGGTTCAGGAGTCCACCGAGATGACAGAGAATCAATGCGCCATTTCCTTTCCTCAAAAAGCGTTGTGTTCAAAGGGCAAGGCAACGCGCCGAACGGGTATTGGCGTTCCGTGGACTGCTTGGCAGCGCTACAACACGCTGCCGCGTTCCACTCCTAAAGGCGAAGCTTAAGCGTCATTAGCATTTAATTAGTATTTGGTCATTAATCAGTAATTAACCACTAATTAGTAACTTGTCATTACTTCGTCATCAATTATGTGTGACGTCATCCAATCGTGACGTCACCAGTGTCACACAGGGAAAGTGGTGCAGAAAACGCTTTCGCCTCTACGCACTTTAGACAGTCAAAGTGCCCCCTGAATTTTTTATGGTTTTGACCTATGTCGGGAACGGAGAAAAGGCTGTGACATTTTCTCTTCGAACAACATGTTTAGTTCGCAAACAACACGCTGCAGGAAGAAACAAACAAGTAAACAAACGAGTAAACAAACAACATCAAGTGATAAAAACGGAGGAATAAGAAAAAAAGAGAGCTACAACTACATACAAATGCGCACAATACATACGCGAGGGTGCATTTCGCGTCAAGACCGGAAAGCGTCCTGATATTACGAACTCCATGAGCAAGCTAAGGCCGCAGAGTCTAAGTGCTAAAGGAGAAATCAAGCAATGATATAAAGAAATTAACTCAAATGAACAAATAAAGTAATTAACAAACAAAACGCACACAAGTTCATGCACAGGAAGGGTAGCAAATAGGGAAGCACTACTCGTAAATAATAGACACACAAAAATTAAACCAGCAATACCTAAAGGCCAACGAAAATGACAAGACACACCCCTTCCTCTTTTAACTAGCATAACTTCGTAAGCAATGGCGCTTACGGATATTGTGAAAGTAGAACACTTGAAGAAAACAATCAGAAAAGAACCCTACATCTCTGATAAAAAAAATGCACATATAACACCAGATGTGGAAAGTACTAACGTTCCTGCAAAAGCTGCTTCTTTTCAATCGAATCAGTCGACAGAGCACTCACGCACATTGGACAAAAATGAACAATGTCCATATCTTCGGTGACCTGCAGACGTCTTTGACGTCACGTATTTACCGTGCCTTCTCATTCTCCTTCTTTGTTCAATTGCGTTTTGCTTGCAGAAAATTTGTATGTACGATTGTTTTCGAAGTTAAAGTAGTCGGAATACCAAACATCGTGTCATGTTGTTAACGTTTGTCTTCCAGTGCTTTTCTATAGTCGGAATACAAACTTTCATGTTTGTTCGCGTTTGTCATCCAGTGCTTCTCCTCTGTTTTGAGCTGCTATCTATAAAGAATGCTGTTTTCAACCAAGCCCATGCACCTACCATAGCGAGCCGCACTTTGCAGCGGGCGGCGGCATGTGTCACAGACAGCAGGGCCGTCGAGAATGTCAAACTCCTCTCGTTCATGACGCCTTCGCTCTTCTTCCGGCACGGGGCAGGAACCCAGCGTGACCCACATCGACGGGGTCGCCAGCCAGGTGCGAAACATGTGTGCGCAGATATCCCCCCCCCCCCCCCCCCCCTCCTCTCTACAACTGCGCATGCGGTCGCACAAGGAGACGCGCTCACAGTTTTGCGCTTTTTCTGCTGACACTGCTTCAGTGAGCCTCGAAACACAAACTCGCTGAAGCCTTCGAAAAAGGTGGCCTTGGGAACTTGAACAAAAACGTCGGTAGTGACATTTTAACGGGTGTGATGAAGAATACACGCGACCTAGTGAGCGGACCTTGCTTGTCGCGTTATTGTGCTGTTTATTTTGTTTCGTTCCACAGCCGGCAAGAACACATACTAGCCATGAAACTGCTAGTACGCAAGGTCGTGTTTATGATCAACTGACATGCTTTTTAAACGTTGCGCTGCGGGATGGATACGGGACAGCCCTACATAGCGCAGAGTTACGCCGAGAAACTCCGGCTCCTCATGGCGGTCTTTAAAATGTGGGATTAAATTTCAACACATGGCACTTCTATGGAATTGGTCTGTACTAAAGCATCATGCTGATGACGGAGTAAAAAGCTAAGAACATACATGGCAGTTTTTGTTCATGCTATTAGCCTTTCCCTCTGTCATCAGAATGATGCTTAAGTACAGACAGATTCCATAGAGTGTATGCCACCGCAGCAAGCTACATTTAGCTCATTTTGCTTCCCTCAGCTGCTGCGTACCATATTACTGGCCTTTGGACATCATGTTCGTTTGTATAGATTTTCATTTTAGTGTATTTACTTTTCCTGCTTTTGCTTTCAAGTGTACAGTACTAGGAAAACACATAAATGAATTTCTCTTCTTATTATTTTGCCCATCGGAGAGCCACTTGTGGACGGCGTTGGGAAAATCAGCAAGAATTTAGGAAAGCGGTCCTTTTAACGACAAAACAAAGGGCACGCTCCGAGATTAATTGATGAGCGCAGTATTTTAAATGGACACCAGGACAAATTAATTGTTACAATGTAATTTTTGTTATCAGTAAAAATTGATTCTCTTGCTCTTCCTAGCTATGTTGACATCTTTGTGGCAGTAAACGACGCATTTATCAGCGAAAAAAATCGATTTAAGAATCTCTCTCGCTATTTGGTTCAAATTCGTGACGTCATGTCGCAAATGACGGGTGTGCCACCATCTTTAAGTGAATGGCAGAGCAGCGTAGTCTTTCAAATCCGAAAGAGAAAAAAATTATTTAGAAGCATGCATTTTAGTCATGAAACCGGCCGGTGATGGTGCCACCTGCATTTGTTTTTTGTTTTTACATTTTTTAGTTTACAGAAGCTCCGTTTTCGGTGCAATTGATATTTTTGTGAATAGAATGCGGTGTCGCATCGACAGAGGCCTACTTCAATTTGTCCATAGCGTCCTTTTCATAACAAAGACGCTCTTACAAATTCGCTCTCGTGCTGCCTAAACAAGAGAAATATTCTTGAAAAACTAAACCAATAAAATGACGAAAGACTGAGAAGAGACGAGGCACACGCTACAGTGAGAAACAGCAAAACAGTAACAAAAAGTGCCGAGGGGTAATCACTGCTGCATTTTTTCTTGCTTAAACTAACTGATCTTCATGGGACTGTCAAGTCTATAATCCGGCGTCTAATTTTGAGGAACCGATTGTACGTAAACTGGTATAAGACTCGTCGTCTTTAACTGCTTATGGGGGATGAAAACAGCCGCTAATCCTAACCGAAAATGGTGGCAGAAAATTGGTCGTTTTGGCGCAAGAAGTTCTATGATCTGAGGGCAGTTTTCACGCCTTGTACCCATTTTTCACGAAGGCAATGTTTTCCTCGAAAAAAGAAAACCTCAGAAAATCTTTTCACACTCCAGAATGTGCTGTTAATGCTTCAAGAATTCCGAACGTATATAATAGAGTTTTCACCACAAATATGGGCTAGAAAACCCACCAACTATGATAGACGTAAGAAAAAGTATCTCCTTTTATAAAACGGGATATGCGGTAACATAGGCCAAGACAGATTAGAAACTTTTCGAAGCGTAAAAAAAACTATGTGGCTTTCGGCCCATGGTTGGCTATTTATTATCTGTGCTATCTTTCGCAGCTTAACGTGGTTTCATGAGACTTAGTGCCATTCTCTAACTGCCGAACACTGAAGCAAGGTGGGAAATTTCCCCGCCGGTTTGTGAATATTGCAGAAGTAATTCATTTTCCAGGCCAAGCTCGTATCCCAACCACGTTGATAGCTCCCATCTTTTGTCGATATGTATACTTCGTGCTCGCACGGGTTTTACAGCGGTGTGCCAGGCACTGCACAGAAAAAGGCTGCAGGCGGGCTTCATTTCGCTAAGAGACCGCAAGGAGCGCCGCGCTACACAAAAACGTGTATGGCCTCCCGTAAGTGGCCGTGCACACTACCGGCCCAGTGCAGCCAGGTGCCGAGCTCTGGGCGTGAAATCTTAATGCCTTCCACGGCACGGTCGGAGAGCCTTGCGTTGCATTAAACGCGTGTTTTATTGAACGAAGTTTCCGGGTGGAAAGCTTTCTGCAAACTGTTGTTTACGTCCGCGAGGGTAAGTTGTTTTTGTTGCTGCGTTCGCTTTATTTAGTTATACCTCGTTTTATTTTTGTTCGACTTTCGTTCAGAGACAGAGGAAATAGAAATTTTTGTTTTCAAAGCTTGTTTACTAGGGTGGGGCCGATCCTGAGCAACCCAATCATTTTAACTTTGGGGCACCGGGGTCAAAGGCTGATGTAATTGCGACCAAGGCTCCTGCTCCTGAACTAGCGGGGAATGGTGCAAAGGGCGCAGTCGTACTGCCGCAAGAATACGGAACTATTTCCTTGCGCGCAAGTGGAGCGTGAGCCTCATCACGCAGTTGGAGGCCCCGCCGATTGGAGGCGCTGCATTCTCATGACAGATTCAATGGAAAAGAAGCAGACTGTAGAACTATGTAGACGTTGGAAAAAACAGACGGTCAGGAAGAATCATTCTAAGATAACTGAAGAGGCAGTGCCCCACTCTTTGAAGCTAGATCAGGGTGTCTCAGAAGGCGATGCTACAAAAAGAAAGTTAACCAAGACTATGACACATGTGCAGTGTGTAGTAAATCCGTAGAAACAAGTGAGCATCTTATACAAGAATGTTGCGGTATCCATCCGGATGTCCATGCAGACACATTAATGTCCTAGGGTTTAGACATAACGATGGTGATGTGAATAAACCTGCGATAGAAGTTAACAAAAAGCGGTGGGAAGATTGGTGGAATGTGACGCAAGGTTACAAGTGTAGGATTAAATATCGTATGTAAAGAAAATGGCAAATATATAGACATATTTATTATACTAATAACGCCGTTATAGAAATATAAAGAGAGAAAAACCTCGATCATGGTGGCAACTGCCACCACCGCTCCTCAAAGGGAACCCTTCCATCCATCCAGTCCGCAAACATTTGTTACAAGGAGCTCACGATCAACATTTTTCTGCGGGAGGAAGTAGCGCTACGAGTTAGGACCGCAGCGGTGGCCTAGTGGTTTGAGCATCCGCCTCGCACGCAGGAGGTACTGGGTTCGATCCTCAGTGCCGCGAGTACGCACCAGTGATACAATGGCCACAAGCTCTCCCCTGGTCTGGTGTTCGGCTTAACCAGGGTTAAATGCTTGGGAAATAAGTCTTTAACCTCACCTTGAGCAAACGAAATTACCCTGTCCCATGGCGCTCTTTGGCCGGAGATGCCCTAGCGCCATAAAAATTCACTATAGCTAACTTTACGAGTTGAGTTGTTTTTGCAGGCATTTAAAAAGAAATAATATAGTACGGGGAACAGTGTTCACCACTTTAACAATTCAGCACTTTTCCACAAGCAACACTTGTAAGCGCTGTTCCATTCGTCCCGTCTTCCAGTGGCGTACACAGTGTTGCTTCTGAGGTGACAAACGCACCTTGCCCACTGGTCTTCAAGCCCATGAAAGGATTGGCGTATCTCAACATTAAGTGCCTGCCTGAGGTAACACTCGTACGCTTTGGTGCCAAGTACGGTACGTTTGCACGTAGGAGTCGATATATGTACATTTTTTCAGTAGTACTAACTACATGCCAAAACTCGAGAAAATCTACAAGGTACGCTGTAAAGTGCAATACCGCGAGTATTTCGACTGTCTCGGGTTAACGACTACAGAAATATCAATACACAAGTGTTTCTGAATTTCACCTCCATCAAAATGTGGCCGCCGAAGAGACGAATGAACTGCAAACTCTTAATCAACGTCCGTCAGGATTTCGGTTTTGTTTGTTCATGAGAAATGCTGGAAGAATTTGGCACTACAAATGTAACGATACGCACCCGATCTGGTTCGTCGAATGGTGCTTTATTCTGTGTTTAGTCTCTGGCAATGCTTTCCTTGATATTCGCTATACTTGCAGGTTGGTTGCTTGCCAATTATTCCATATGGCACAAAAGATAAGATGTATCAGCAAACGGTATTTAAGGCTAGACTCAATCATCACACCAGAAACGCACGGAGGATATTGTGCCGTCGCACAGCGTTATGGAGCCCTTTATCACCCGCTTTCTCATTTTGGGTTCCACTACTCGCCCGCTGCCATCCCTGCCCGCGAGCCAGAAACGGCCTTCGTCGAAATTGTTCAACGGAACGTGACCGGTGGACGGGGCGACAGATTCGGAATGAAAACTGCCACATAGTGAATTGGTTCTCTGCGCTTCGCACAGTTCTCGGAAGGCGATGAAAGCTTCCGTTCGCTGTCCCAGCGCGCATTAAAATTCCGCTCCGCGCGTCCAGACTGATCGAGTTCGCCCGCGAACGCAATGACCGAAAAATACAGGCATAAAAGTCATAAGAGTACGATAAAAGTTAATTTTAAAAACCTCTACGAAGCCAGCCTTGCCGTCAACTAATATTTCGCTCTCCGAATTTCGCATCGTCCTTTTCGTTTAAGGTATGGGCGAAGCGAATATAGCTCCAATATAAACACATCGCCGGTCAACATTTCTGTCGGTACTGTTTTGTGCTTGCCAGAGTTTTGGCACCATGGAGCTTCGGTCTTCTCACAGCAGATTCCAAGCGAGCTTTACTAAAGCAATGAGTTCAGCGATTTTTTTTTTCTACTTTCTTAATATTTAGTATTCCTTTTGAAGCGAGACGTGCCGAATGGCCTAAAATCGTTGCATCGACGCCAACGACCAAAGTTTTGATACAGATAGCTATCCCATGGAGGATTATACATACTGAGTAATAATATTTCTTCGAAGGTTATACATCAAGCCAGACATTCCTGGAGACGCCTGTCCGAGGAAAGCGCACTACACAGTCGCCGTTTTGTTACTTTGTGTACTTAAAGCCCACAAACTTCTTTCTCAGTGCTGTGTGCCAATGACCACAATACAAGGGTGACAACTGCTCAGCGCCAAATCGGGCAATATGTGATGAGGACTGTTATTATATATCGATTTCTTTCGTTTTCGTTTCATTCGTTGCCCTTTCATTCGTCACTTCTGCCCGTGCCACGATGACGTTGATCGTCGCAGAAGCATGCCAATGATGCTATTTGGCTTACATTAAAGCACCCCGTGTCCACAGCGATGGACCGGCGCCGTCTAAGGACGGATCACGACAATGAGTTTGATGCGCATGATGAACTTCATCGATGGTAATACAGTCTGAAGAAAAAAACAAAAACAAAACTTTGCTATGTAGCTGCGCGGTGATTTCGCACTGGGTGGTCTCTATGAATCGTTCAGTCTGAATACGGAGGCGGTGTAACGTAGCTACTGGTGGCATCGCTATCAGAGCGGCCGTGTCTATGGCTGGTTGTTCTTATCCCTACGCCCTTGTTGCTTCCGTCAGAATCGACGGGACGAAATTAAATTAATCCAATGAATGCAAAATGAACACCTACAAAATACGGAACCCAGCTGACGAGGTGGTCAGCGGTCGTCTACTGTCTATTCCCTCATTGCATACTCTGAAACTTTCATTATTAAACTGCAGCAGAGAAGAAACAACATAAGCGAAGGAACAGACAGACAAGGTCTAAGCTGCACTGACGAACACTGAAAAAGACTTGGAGAAAAAGACTGAAATAGAGCACAGACAAGCTGATTCGAGAGATGTTAGAAACCTGTGCCATCCGGGATTCTGGTGAGCAATGTGTCAGCACGCCATCCTATCCCCATCGATAAAGGAAGCGAATTTCCTGCGCAACGGTGGAGGCAGGAAAAAAAAGGAAACGAATTGAAGAAAGTATGGGAATCTAGGTTATAAGCATGCTTGTGTTTGAAATAAAATACAGTTCTCAGGGCAGCATCTTCCTTTTCTGCGTCTTCCTTCGTTCTCATTGTTTCTTCCGTACTGCAGTTTATTAATAATGCACCAACTAGCTAAGCAGTCCGCCTTGTTAATGACGTCTGCAACTGAGCGGCGCCTTTGCTCCAGCATACGCCTAATGAGAGAAGTGCCTAAATAATCTGCGGTATGCACGGCAAGAATTGTCGCTTTTCCGCCTTGTGAATATTTTCGCGAGCCTGATAGGCACAGAGGCCAACGAATCGGCTGTACACTGGATTAGGTATTGCAAAAGACAGGACAAAAAGAGTACACCACAACAAGAAGGTAACGTGTGTCCTCTGCCTTCTTCTGCTTGTCCTGCTTTTGTTCTTTCTCGTTGTCCCCGGTTCGTTCGCATTGCGACAAATTCCGTTATTATGTATCAACCCCAACTGTCCCCAACTTCAGTACTTCTGCACAGTATTTCTCCTACACTGGGTGGTTTTTCGGTGCCTTACCAAAATGGCAGCCTGATGTTTGGCCTTCCAACTTGCTGACACCCTGAAACCGGCTTGACGTAATCGGCCCCATTGGAGCTGGCCGGCACATATGGTAGGTATTATATCCCCTGCCAACTAACTGATGTCTATTTCTATGGGAGCCCGATCCTCTCTGTACAAAGGTGCATTCCGCGCAGTGCATTTAGCACAGTGCATTGCGGTACAGTGCGGCGAATGCACGACATTTCGCCTTTTAATTCTGCCCCCTGCCTTTGTGTAGAAATCGCGGCTTATTTAGAGGTCACGAAAAGGCATAGGATGCACCTGTGATAAAAAGACGACCTCCATTGCCAATGAACGGCTATTCGCATTTAGAGCGACAGAATAAGGAACTAGTCAGCGCTAGTCTGCTCTAGTCCGGAGTAGTCTGCGACGGTGGTGCGGTTTTAAAGGACGGGTCGCATTTCCCGTAAACAAAACGCAGAGTGTTAAATACTTTGCTTGGATACTTTCGTGCCGAATAAGCCAGCACGACTCCTTGAGGAACCGAAGAAAAAATGAATCAAATTTAATCCCAGTGCGGCTTCTAGGATGCAAAAAATAGGCGCTAAAGCCATGACCCACAACTTAATTTACGTTTTGCATCATTCGCTACATACTACCCAGCGGAGGTTATAAATCGAACTCGATATCTACGCTGCAACGTTTGCATGTACTCTCCACACAAATTTGGAATTCTTCCGAACCTTTCCGAGGCTACGAAAAACAGAGGTAAGCTGTAACAACTAAGTCACAAGCTATTCCCGATACCATCAGCG